>NC_071266.1:27514923-27519923 GCF_023375685.1 Ictalurus furcatus
CACGCAGCCTGGTTAACACACCATGTATAACTGTACACGCAGCCTGGTTAACACACCATGTATAACTGTACACGCAGCCTGGTTAACACACCATGTATAACTGTACACGCAGCCTGGTTAACACACCATGTATAACTGTACACGCAGCCTGGTTAACACACCATGTATCACAAAAACCCAATGAGTTATTTGTCAGCCTATAATAATCAAATTCAGTCTTTAACCTTCCTGCTTCTATCCACTTGAACATTACTTCAGAATCTAGTGTGGCAAGTTGTAAGCCCTTATTCTTCCGTGTTTTCCATATTGCCAATTTAGCCGTTCCAATCAAATCATTTAGTAAACACATTTTTCTCCTTTTTGAGAATCTATATTTCATTCCTCTGATAAATACCTTGTCAGAAAACCCTTCATCAAATTTACTGAACCAGCTCTTAAGCACCTTGAGAATACATTTTAATCTAGCACTAGTTCCAAATTCTCATCTCCCCGCAGAACCAACAGTCCCCTTTCACTGCTGTATTCAGGAGTGTCACATGTCCGTCTGTAGCTATGGCTCCATGAATAATCCCCCACTGTAGGTCAGCAGTACACTTCTCTACAGCAGGTTTATATTGGGTCCTCCACCTGTCTCTTACAAGGAAGTCTGGGATCAACATATCTGGACACCTTGAGTCTTTTTGTCTCCTCAGTGAGTCTTTATGTATCGTTTCGACTATAATGTAGTACATCGCTTTTTTTTTTTTTACATGTATTTAAAATAAATTAACTGAGGAGTCTTAAAAGACAAGACGGAGTCTGCAGCTCCTGCTTCGTCTTCCTCCCTTATTGCTGGGGAGAGTCTTCTTTCTGGAAACTCCTTCTTATATCCCATGTCTTGCATACGGTCATGTCTCTGTCCATTGAAAGTCCTGTGACCACTTGGTAATGCATTGTAGATTTCTTCCTTTAACTTTGACTCGAGATGTGAAGATTTCAAGCCTGTCACCTCTTTAAGTTCTGTTTAAGTTAAGAATCACGCTTACCGTCTTTTCCCATAACACATCCTTATTGTATAGAAGTCTCTGTGCAGCTTGTATCCTGAAAGCACGGATTCAATTCCTCACGTCCGCCAGTCCTTGACCACCTTCCTGTACTGGTAGGTATAATACTGGTGCACAAATCCAGTGTTGTTCATTCCAGAAAAAGTTTACTGCTGCCCTTTGTATGTTTGAGATCAACTCAAACCTCACTAAATCGAAAATACTTCAGCTCATTAAAAAGATATTCATGATCTGCGTGATCAAAGGCTTTCTGTTGATTCTTATTGACCTGGTTAAGATCAGTTATGTCCCTTAGTAAAAAAAAAGATAGTTTAAAATAGATCTCTGAGGAATGCAGTTTGTTTGATCATTTGGGATCAGCTCATCTAAACAGTACTTGAATCTATTTGCTTAGAAATATCAAGAATATCCAGAATAAGGGATACATTGTCAAAAAGGACCTCTTGGGGGGACTCAGTAAGTCTGGTCCGAATGAATAACCTGGACCATTATTTTATTCTGCCTAATCTCTAGAGCCTTTGAGAGTGGTTTGTAATCGGTACAAAGAAGTGAAACCGGGCACCAGTTCTTAAAGTCAGTACGGTCTCCTTTTTTGAGTAGAAAGGCGAGCACTGCCCTACGGCAACTCAACGGTAGCCATTCTTTAGCCAAACTGTCATCGAGTACATGCACCAGATCCTCTCCTAGTTCCTCCCAGAAAGACTTGTAGAATTCAACAGGAAGGCCATTGATCCCTGGCACTTTCCCAGACTCCATGCCTTGAAGGGCTCTGTGCAATTCCTCCAGACTCAGCGCACCTGATAGCGCTGCATTAGCTTCTTCAGATATCTGAGGTAGGTTAATGAAGAAGATGCTTTCCTGACTGTGTCCTGACCCAAGTTTGCTTGTGTATAGCTGTTCATAAAAACAAACTGCCCTCTTTCTTATATCTCTAGGGTTTAGTAGAAGCGCTTCAGCCTCAGACCGTAAGGTGTGAATGAGTCTTTTCTGTCTGTTATTCTTCTCTAGAGTGAAAAACTATTTAGATGGTGCATCCATCTGATCTACAGATGTGGCCATTAAAAATGCTCGAGCAAGAGAACATGATCCTGCAATACGCCGTGGTACGCTAGGGCAGGGGTTCCCAAACTTTTCCAGGGCAAGGCCCCCCAAATGCTATTAACATTCAACCGAGGCCCCCCTTTTGCAAGATGTCTTTAAAACACATTAAAAATACAGACTTCTGAATATATCCCCCTTTTTAAATTTAATTAATAATTACATCTTACATCTTTACATTACATTACATTAGGAATTGAGTGTGTGTGTGTTTGTGTGTGTGTGTGTGTGTGGTTGCCTGAGAGTAAGAGAAAATCATGTATTTATTTATTTTTCACACCAAATTGTTGAGGCCCCCCGTGTCAGATTTTTAGCGCTATCACAGTTGTGTCCCCGGCCCCCACTTTGAAAACCCCTGCGCTAGGGTATGTCACTCATTCAGTCAGCGCTGGCGAGATAAGACCGTTAGGTGGCAGTTGTGTCACATTCCTTGAGTGAGCGAACTGATTTCTGAAGGCGTAGTGAACATGACATTACATTACATTGAACAGTTAAACGAATTACCTCATCTTGATGTGTTAGTCTTAATGCTATAGTGACAGTAATTTTATAATTTCATTGAACTGTAGAGGTTTGAAACCTAGACCGGACCAGAACACCCAGTGCTTTTACCCCTAATATGTCGGCCAACTGGGTTTTTCTTTTAGAGAGAAGTTCCATGTAGTTTGGATCTCCTGTAGACGCTGTTAACAGTTGCAGTTTGATTACGTCTGTCTCTAAGGCTTTCAAGGATTAGATTAGTTCTCTAGAGCTGTTGTGAATATACTGTTGACAAAATTGTTTTACTTGCACTTTGCCAAAGTCCCACCACCTTTGTAGAGATTTAAATGATGGTTTTTTGGTTCTAAAATCACCCCAGAATAATTTAAAAGTATCCCTAAAATCCATATTGCTTAATAAATGAGTGTTTAAATGCCAGTACGCACTTTGAGGTTTGATAGAGCTCGCGATAAAAGAACACTGCACCATGCTATGATCTGAGAAACTGACTGGGAAAATATTACTACTTTTAAAAAATACTAAGATGGTGACTAAAAACAAAATCTGTCTAGTCTTGCAAGGGATAAAACATTATCACGTGTATGAGTCCAAGTATACTGTCTTTGATTGCCATGTAAATGCCTTCAAACATCACTTAGATCAAGTTCTGTGCAGTTAAAATCACCACCAAGAAATAAAAATTCATCAGCGGAACAGTTCTGCAGCGTAGAACATAACGTGTCTAAAAAATGTTCTCTATTGCTGAGGTTGGAACATATACACACATATAAAAATAAAACTGTCTGTCTTTAATGACTTCTTCAACCTGATATGACACAGGACTAAAACGTTTTGTAAATAAAATTCCAACTCCCCCACTAAGTGTGGTGTTATGGCTAAGGACAGAGCTCCCTTCCAATTCTCGTGTCCAGTCCATGGCATTTTTAACATCACTATGTTTCCTGAATAAAAGTAACATCTATTTTTTCTGTTTAATGAGTTCACACAATTCAGTCCTTTTTTATGTTTCTAGCACCATTTAAGTTCTGCATGCAATGCGCACTTCACTCTACCAAAAATAAAAATACAACCAGCCTCAACAGACAACACACCCTGCTGGGGTTCTTAAACTCAGACCTTCTCACAGCCATCACTCAGTTCTATGCTGAGTTTTCTTATAATCTTCTTTAGCCGATAAACTTCTTTATTTAAACACCCTTCACCATCAAACGTTTAGATTTATCAGTGAACTGTTTTAGGTCAGGAAAATATTCTAACACGTACCCTTCTTTTGCTTTTAGTCGAATTAAGAAACAGTTTAATGTCCTCTACATCGTAGTTATGACCTGAACATTCACTCTTGGACATCACTGTGCTGGAGTCAGTTCACTTTCACTCTCAGTCAGTACGTTTACATGGACAACAATAATCCAATCTTAACCCGATTAAGACAATACTCTAATTAAGAAACTAGCATGTAAACAGAATTTTTAATTACCTGAATCCGATTAAAGTCAGACTCGAAGTAAACACAAATGGAATTAAGACGTGTGGAGTTTTCCTGTTTTACTCGCATTATCGACGTGCGTTACAGACATGTAAACACCTCAATCACATTATTAACATCGTGTGAGAGTTTTCACCGCATTGTGCGACAGGACACGATCACACACGGCAGTGTTCAACCGTTTTACGGCAAACAGGAGAGCACAGCTGCGTCCCAAACCGCGTTCTTACCTACTATATAGTAGGTGAAATACATGTGTATATAGTAGGCAAAATACATGTATATAGTAGGCGAAATACAGTACATGTATCTCGGCTACTGTATAGTAGGTTTGGGACACAGCCCATGGCTTCAAGCAGTCGTCTATTAGCACGTACAGCATGACAAATAATTAACTGCATTTGAAGCGTTCGTAAAAATTTAAAATAAAAACACCCAAAACTGTTTACGGTACCATAACGAAGACCAACTGTATGTCGATACGGGAAATTCTGGAGGGACGTCGGACGGCGTGGCGTGGGGACGTAATGACGTGTGCTATTAATCTACTTATGTTCTATAACATGTAAAACGGGAACATGACAGGAGTATTCTAAAAGCGACTCATGTAAACACCTTAATCACAGTATTGTCTTACTCAGAATAAGGTCAATAATTAGATTACTGCTGTCCATGTAAACGTAGTCCGTGTCGTTCTGGTCTTCAGATTCTTCTAACTCGGCTTTCTTCAGTAGTCTAGAGTCATTAACGTTGTCCGAGTTTTTCCTTTTTAGTGCCACTTTAAACAATACGTGTTCTGTCTCCATTTCACAGTCATAGTCCCCCTGTTTATTTTCCAGTTTATTATCTGTACTGGGTGATGACGTTATGGC
>NC_071266.1:27524923-27527423 GCF_023375685.1 Ictalurus furcatus
ACGAATAGGTGTTTATCGTACGCCAGATCTTCAATGCGCTGAAGTAAGGCACAGGCTGTGCCGGCCCACGCTATCCCTTCCCCATAGAGTAACCTCTGTGCCGTCTGCAGTCGGAAAGTCTTGACTCGACTTGACAGGTCAATCAAACCCTGCCCCCCCTCCTGCAATGGCAGGTAGAGAACAGGGGCACGAGTCCAGTGCTGTCCAGCCCAGAAAAAGTCCACAATCTTCTTCTGAATTTCTTTGATCAAAGTCCCTGGGGGTTCGAGAGCAGTGAACCGATGCCACAGCATGGAGGCAATCAGGTTGTTGACAACCAGTACTCTCCCCCTATAGCACAACTGGGGCTGAACCCAGGTCTATTGAGACAACTTGGCACACACCTTCTCCACTAACCCCCTCCCAGTTCCTGTTTTGAAAGTCTGGTGTTCCTAAAAAAACTCCCAGATATTTCAACCCAGCTTTTCCCCACTGGAGATTGCCCGGTAGTGTGGGAGGGCCTTGTTCCTGCCACTGCCCTATTAAAAGACTCTCACATTTATTCTAGTTAATGCGTGCTGAAGAAGCTCTTGTGTACATTTCTAGGCTGCGAGTCAGTGTCTGGATATCGTCCTGGTTTTTTATAAAAACTGTCACGTCATCTGCGTATGCAGACAAGACCAGCTTTTCCTGCGCTCCGCTCACGGACAGTACCCGTAGTTCTGCTCTAAGGCGGCAAAACAGTGGTTCTATAGCCAGACTGTAAAGCTGGCCAGATAACGGGCACCCCTGTCTAATTCCTCTTCCCATTTTAACTGGGCAGCTAAGACCCCCTCCAACCTTGAGTGTAAAAAAAGCCTCAGAATAAAACATTTTCAACCACAGTAAAAAATTTCTCCCCACACCAAAGGCTTCAAGTGCCTGAAATAGATATTCGTGATCAACCTTATCGAAAGCTTTTTCTTGATCTAACGAAAGAAGACCTAAATCACATGAATTCCGTTTACATAGCTCTATTACGTCTCTAACAACGAAAATGATGTCCATTATTGTGCGAGCCGGTATGCAGTATGATTGGTTTCTGTGTACAATTGTGTGCATGCACTGATTTAGTTTGTTAGCCAGGCATTTTGATAAGATTTTATCTTCACTACAAAGAAGTGCCACAGGTCTCCAATTCCTCAGGAGTCCTAGGTCTCCTTTTTTTGGCAGCAAAGTCAAGGCCGCTCTTGTGCAGCTCACTGGTAGCCTTCCTGTGGTGAACGAACACTTGAAGACCTCCAGCAGGTCTGCACCTAGGAGTCCCCAAAAATGCTTGTACAGCTCGTTTGGTATGCCATCTATTCCAGGTGCTCGTCCCTGTGCGAGCTGCTGAACAGCAGTGGTCACTTCCTGCATTGCAAGGTTTGCGTCCAGCATACTGCTTTGCTCGAGAGTCAGTTTGGGCAGCTCCCTGAACAGCTCCTCCCTGCAAGATGGATCACAGGTCTCAGCACTGTAGAGGTCGGTGTAAAAGACTGTAGCTTCTCTCCTCATTTCAGCCGCCTCTTTTGTTATAGTTCCATCCGCTTTTCTGAGGTACAGCATCTGATTTTGTGGTTTCACCTTCCTGGAGAGATTGAAAAGAAGGCACTGGGAGAGTCCATGTCCTTGATATTTGAAAAACGGGATCTTATTAGTGCTGTTTTGGCCTTTTCATGGAGGAAGGAGCTTAAGGACTTTCTCTTTCCCTCCAGCAAACTGCTCGTGTTTGGGTCATTTCTACCAATTATTTCGCTTTCTGTTAAAATTATCTCCGCCTCGAGTTCTTGTATTTGACCTTTTATTGTCTCTATTGAGTGTGCTGTGTATTTCTGACAAAATACTTTAATTTGTGTTTTTCCCACCTCCCACCAGGAGACCAAGCTGTTAAAATCTTCTTTTGTTTTTTTCCACTCGCCCCAAAAAGCCTTAAAGTTTCCGCAGAAACCCTCGTCCTGAAGCAGTTTTGTGTTAAAATGCCAATATGATTGATACTTTTTTTTGACAGACATCAATAGGTCTAGAGTAATTAAATGGTGATCCGAAAAACCAGAGGGGCTCATGACTGCTTTATAGAATTTATTTCCATTTGTTCTGGTGACGTAGAACCTGTCCAGTCTTGCTGCAGTGATCTTCTTATTAGTAATTTTGACCCAAGTGTATTGTCTAGTTCCCTGGTTTCTCTCCCTCCACACGTCAACCAAGCCACACTGTCTGATAAGCCCCTCAAGTGCCTCAGCAGACTGTGGGTGTGGTTCCTCCCCGATCCTGTCTAGGGTAAAATCTGTGGTGCAGTTCCAATCCGCTCCCAATATTACTAGGGGATTTCTTCCACTTTGTTGTATTGCATTTTTTAATTTGTTAAAAAGTTGTGCTCTCTCACTGCCGTTGTTGGGGGCATAAACATTTATAAAAATGCACTCTATTCCCTTTATTTCCGCCTGCACCATTAAAACCCTACCCTGCTCCAGTTCTGTTATGCGTGTGTTGGTGTCCCCTA
>NC_071266.1:27532423-27534923 GCF_023375685.1 Ictalurus furcatus
TATGGCTCCATGAATAATCCCCCACTGTAGGTCAGCAGTACACTTCTCTACAGCAGGTTTATATTGGGTCCTCCACCTGTCTCTTACAAGGAAGTCTGGGATCAACATATCTGGCCACCTTGAGTCTTCTTGTCTCCTCAGTGAGTCTTTATGTATCGTTTCGACTATAATGTAGTACATTGCAGCCATTCTTTAGCCAAACTGTCATCGAGTACATGCACCGGATCCTCTCCTAGTTCCTCCCAGAAAGACTTGTAGAATTCAACAGGAAGGCCATTGATCCCTGGCACTTTCCCAGACTCCATGACTTGAAGGGCTCTGTGCAATTCCTCCAGACTCAGCGCACCTGATAGCGCTGCATTAGCTTCTTCAGATATCTGAGGTAGGTTAATGAAGAAGACGCTTTCCTGACTGTGTCCTGACCCAAGTTTGCTTGTGTATAGCTGTACATAAAAACAAACTGCCCTCTTTCTTATATCTCTAGGGTTTAGTAGAAGCGCTCCAGCCTCAGACCGTAAGGCGTGAATGAGTCTTTTCTGTCTGTTATTCTTCTCTAGAGTGAAAAACTATTTAGATGGTGCATCCATCTGATCTACAGATGTGGCCATTAAAAATGCTCGAGCAAGAGAACATGATCCTGCAATACGCCGTGGTACGCTAGGGCAGGGGTTCCCAAACTTTTCCAGGGCAAGGCCCCCCAAATGCTATTAACATTCGACCGAGGCCCCCCTTTTGCAAGATGTCTTTAAAACACATTAAAAATACAGACTTCTGAATATATCCCCCTTTTTAAATTTAATTAATAATTACATCTTACATCTTTACATTACATTACATTAGGAATTGATTGTGTGTGTGTGTGTGTGTGTGTGTGTGTGTGTGTGTGTGTGGTTGCCTGAGAGTAAGAGAAAATCATGTATTTATTTATTTTTCACACCAAATTTTTGAGGCCCCCCGTGTCAGATCTTTAGCGCTATCACAGTTGTGTCCCCAGCCCCCACTTTGAAAACCACTGCACTAGGGTATGTCACTCATTCAGTCAGCGCTGGCGAGATAAGACCGTTAGGTGGCAGTTGTGTCACATTCTTTGAGCGAGCGAACTGATTTCTGAAGGCGTAGTGAACATGACATTACATTACATTGAACAGTTAAACGAATTACCTCATCTTGATGTGTTAGTCTTAATGCTATAGTGACAGTAATTTTATAATTTCATTGAACTGTAGAGGTTTGAAACCTAGACCGGACCAGAACACCCAGTGCTTTTACCCCTGATATGTCGGCCAACTGGGTTTTTCTTTTAGAGAGAAGTCCCATGTAGTTTGGATCTCCTGTAGACGCTGTTAACAGTTGCAGTTTAATTACGTCTGTCTCTAAGGCTTTCAAGGATTAGATTAGTTCTCTAGAGCTGTTGTGAATATACTGATGACAAAATTGTTTTACTTGCACTTTGCCAAAGTCCCACCACCTTTGTAGAGATTTACATGATTTTTTTTGGTTCTAAAATCATTCCAGAATAATTTAAAAGTATCCCTAAAATCCATATTGCTTAATAAATGAGTGTTTAAATGCCAGTACGCACTTTGAGGTTTGATAGAGCTCACGATAAAAGAACACTGCACCATGCTATGATCTGAGAAACTGACTGGGAAAATATTACTACTTTTAAAAAATACTAAGATGGTGTCTAAAAACAAAATCTGTCTAGTCTTGCAAGGGATAAAACATTATCACGTGTATGAGTCCAAGTAAAAAACTGTCTGTCTTTAAAGACTTCTTCAACCTGATATGACACAGGACTAACTCCCCCACTAAGTGTGGTGTTATGGCTAAGGACAGAGCTCCCTTCCAATTCTCGTGTCCAGTCCATGGCATTTTTAACATCACTATGTTTCCTGAATAAAAGTAACATCTATTTTTTCTGTTTAATGAGTTCACACAATTCAGTCCTTTTTTATGTTTCTAGCACCATTTAAGTTCTGCATGCAATGCGCACTTCACTCTACCAAAAATAAAAATACAACCAGCCTCAACAGACAACACACCCTGCTGGGGTTCTTAAACTCAGACCTTCTCACAGCCATCACTCAGTTCTATGCTGAGTTTTCTTATAATCTTCTTTAGCCGATAAACTTCTTTATTTAAACACCCTTCAGCCATCAAACGTTTAGATTTATCAGTGAGCTGTTTTAGGTCAGGAAAATATTCTAACACGTACCCTTCTTTTGCTTTTAGTCGAATTAAGAAACAGTTTAATGTCCTCTACATCGTAGTTATGACCTGAACATTCACTCTTGGACAGCACTGTGCTGGAGTCAGTTCACTTTCACTCTCAGTCAGTACGTTTACATGGACAACAATAATCCAGTCTTAACCCGATTAAGACAATACTCTAATTAAGAAACTAGCATGTAAACAGAATTTTTAATTACCTGAATCCGATTAAAGTCATACTCGAAGTTAACACAAATTGAATTAAGACGTGTGGAGTATTCCTGTT
>NC_071266.1:27539923-27547423 GCF_023375685.1 Ictalurus furcatus
GAAGTGAGGAGTTTCCTTCAGTGTCTGCCCTACATCTCACACCTCAGCTTTAAACGGTAAGTTTACAAAGTCCCTGTGTTTATAGACAAAATACTTTACTGGGACACCTGCCCCAAACCAAGATGTTTCAATATTAAATTAGTATTTAAAGATTTTTTTCTTGAGGTTGGAATCCTATGTTGGAGCCTTGACATAAATCATAACAGTAATTTACATCACACACACAGAATAATTTAAATAAAGAAATCAGTTTATATCAGTTATGAGATCCAGGCTATGAACTCAAGTGATGGAAACATGTAGCACTGAAAGTTCACCTGCTGATCATTTAATGGATACAGGACTACTGTTTGTGATCAGTTTACTGATAAATGCTGTTCCTTCACATGAATACGGCATTACCTGAGATTCAACCCCTATTATTGATCTGAATTGTCATTGTCAGCTACCTACCTTACCCTGAACCTGCTAACACTGGTTATTAGCTGGCTAATGTTAGACAAGTCAAAGGCATTTTGTTCATTTATTTGTTTTTGTTTTTTAAAGTAATTTACTTTTAACAATTAGTTAAAATAAAATAAAAAACAGTGAAAGCAAACTCAAATTGAACTCTATACTCTATTTATTTTTGTCAAAATAAACAGTGCTGCTAATACAAGCGTACTCTATGCTAATTAATTAATTGCTTAATAGCTGGATAATGTTAGCCATGTTAAAGGCATTTTTAAAAAAAAAAGTATTTTGTTTTTAAGAATTTGTTTAAAAAAAACAACAACCTATTAAAAAATTAGTTAAAATATTGAATGCAAACTGAAATTTAACTCTATTTATTTTTGCCAAATCAACAGTGCCTTTAATACAAATCTACCCTACGTTAAATACACTTCTGTCTCGTTTAGCTAGCTGATGTAGATTAGCTTTTTAATTAATGGATCTTAAGCCTTGATGTAACTAGACACTAACAGTCCAGGTCTGACTGACTCATGTCTAAATATCTAGATAATTTCATCAGTCACCCAAGTTACTGTGTTATGTAGATGAGAGAGAGAGAGAGAGAGTATGAGTGTGTGTGTGTGTGTGTGTGTGTGTGTGTGTGAGTGACAGAGAGAGAGAGAGTGTGTGTCAGTGTGTGTGTGTGTGAGAGAGAGAGAGAGTGTGTGTGTGTGTGTGTGTGTGTGTGTGTCTGAGAGTGAGATTGTGTAATAAACAAATAACTAACTAACTAAATAAATAAGTTAGAAGATTAAGAATTATCACCTTTCAAAAATTAAGAACAATCTCTGTACACACACCCTGGTTAACACACCATGTATAACTGTACACACACCCTGGTTAACACACCATGTATAACTGTACACGCAGCCTGGTTAACACACCATGTATAACTGTACACACAGCCTGGTTAACACACCATGTATAACTGTACACGCAGCCTGGTTAACACACCATGTATAACTGTACACGCAGCCTGGTTAACACACCATGTATAACTGTACACACAGCCTGGTTAACACACCATGTATAACTGTACACGCAGCCTGGTTAACACACCGTGTATAACTGTACACGCAGCCTGGTTAACACACCATGTATCACTGTACACGCAGCCTGGTTAACACACCATGTATAACTGTACACGCAGCCTGGTTAACACACGTATAACTGTACACGCAGCCTGGTTAACACACCATGTATAACTGTACACGCAGCCTGGTTAACACACCATGTATAACTGTACACACAGCCTGGTTAACACACCATGTATAACTGTACACGCAGCCTGGTTAACACACCATGTATAACTGTACACGCAGCCTGGTTAACACACCATGTATAACTGTACACACAGCCTGGTTAACACACCATGTATAACTGTACACGCAGCCTGGTTAACACACCATGTATAACTGTACACGCAGCCTGGTTAACACACCATGTATAACTGTACACGCAGCCTGGTTAACACACCATGTATAACTGTACACGCAGCCTGGTTAACACACCATGTATAACTGTACACGCAGCCTGGTTAACACACCATGTATAACTGTACACGCAGCCTGGTTAACACACCATGTATAACTGTACACGCAGCCTGGTTAACACACCATGTATAACTGTACACGCAGCCTGGTTAACACACCATGTATCACTGTACACGCAGCCTGGTTAACACACCATGTATAACTGTACACGCAGCCTGGTTAACACACCATGTATAACTGTACACGCAGCCTGGTTAACACACCATGTATAACTGTACACGCAGCCTGGTTAACACACCATGTATCACTGTACACGCAGCCTGGTTAACACACCATGTATAACTGTACACGCAGCCTGGTTAACACACGTATAACTGTACACGCAGCCTGGTTAACACACCATGTATAACTGTACACGCAGCCTGGTTAACACACCATGTATAACTGTACACGCAGCCTGGTTAACACACCATGTATCACTGTACACGCAGCCTGGTTAACACACCATGTATAACTGTACACGCAGCCTGGTTAACACACCATGTATAACTGTACACGCAGCCTGGTTAACACACCATGTATCACTGTACACGCAGCCTGGTTAACACACCATGTATAACTGTACACGCAGCCTGGTTAACACACCATGTATAACTGTACACACAGCCTGGTTAACACACCATGTATAACTGTACACGCAGCCTGGTTAACACACCATGTATCACAAAAACCCAATGAGTTATTTGTCAGCCTATAATAATCAAATTCAGTCTTTAACCTTCCTGCTTCTATCCACTTGAACATTACTTCAGAATCTAGTGTGGCAAGTTGTAAGCCCTTATTCTTCCGTGTTTTCCATATTGCCAATTTAGCCGTTCCAATCAAATCATTTAGTAAACACATTTTTCTCCTTTTTGAGAATTTATATTTCATTCCTCTGATAAATACCTTGTCAGAAAACCCTTCATCAAATTTACTGAACCAGCTCTTAAGCACCTTGAGAATACATTTTAATCTAGCACTAGTTCCAAATTCTCATCTCCCCGCAGAACCAACAGTCCCCTTTCACTGCTGTATTCAGGAGTGTCACATGTCCGTCTGTAGCTATGGCTCCATGAATAATCCCCCACTGTAGGTCAGCAGTACACTTCTCTACAGCAGGTTTATATTGGGTCCTCCACCTGTCTCTTACAAGGAAGTCTGGGATCAACATATCTGGACACCTTGAGTCTTTTTGTCTCCTCAGTGAGTCTTTATGTATCGTTTCGACTATAATGTAGTACATCGCTTTTTTTTGTTTACATGTATTTAAAATAAATTAACTGAGGAGTCTTAAAAGACAAGACGGAGTCTGCAGCTCCTGCTTCGTCTTCCTCCCTTATTGCTGGGGAGAGTCTTCTTTCTGGAAACTCCTTCTTATATCCCATGTCTTGCATACGGTCATGTCTCTGTCCATTGAAAGTCCTGTGACCACTTGGTAATGCAGTGTAGATTTCTTCCTTTAACTTTGACTCGAGATGTGAAGATTTCAAGCCTGTCACCTCTTTAAGTTCTGTTTAAGTTAAGAATCACGCTTACCGTCTTTTCCCATAACACATCCTTATTGTATAGAAGTCTCTGTGCAGCTTGTATCCTGAAAGCACGGATTCAATTCCTCACGTCCGCCAGTCCTTGACCACCTTCCTGTACTGGTAGGTATAATACTGGTGCACAAATCCAGTGTTGTTCATTCCAGAAAAAGTTTACTGCTGCCCTTTGTATGTTTGAGATCAACTCAAACCTCACTAAATCGAAAATGCTTCAGCTCATTAAAAAGATATTCATGATCTGCGTGATCAAAGGCTTTCTGTTGATTCTTATTGACCTGGTTAAGATCAGTTATGTCCCTTAGTAAAAAAAAAGATAGTTTAAAATAGATCTCTGAGGAATGCAGTTTGTTTGATCATTTTGGATCAGCTCATCTAAACAGTACTTGAATCTATTTGCTTAGAAATATCAAGAATATCCAGAATAAGGGATACATTGTCAAAAAGGACCTCTTGGGGGGACTCAGTAAGTCTGGTCCGAATGAATAACCTGGACCATTATTTTATTCTGCCTAATCTCTAGAGCCTTTGAGAGTGGTTTGTAATCGGTACAAAGAAGTGAAACCGGGCACCAGTTCTTAAAGTCAGTACGGTCTCCTTTTTTGAGTAGAAAGGCGAGCACTGCCCTACGGCAACTCAACGGTAGCCATCCTTTAGCCAAACTGTCATCGAGTACATGCACCGGATCCTCTCCTAGTTCCTCCCAGAAAGACTTGTAGAATTCAACAGGAAGGCCATTGATCCCTGGCACTTTCCCAGACTCCATGCCTTGAAGGGCTCTGTGCAATTCCTCCAGACTCAGCGCACCTGATAGCGCTGCATTAGCTTCTTCAGATATCTGAGGTAAGTTAATGAAGAAGACGCTTTCCTGACTGTGTCCTGACCCAAGTTTGCTTGTGTATAGCTGTTCATAAAAACAAACTGCCCTCTTTCTTATATCTCTAGGGTTTAGTAGAAGCGCTCCAGCCTCAGACCGTAAGGCGTGAATGAGTCTTTTCTGTCTGTTATTCTTCTCTAGAGTGAAAAACTATTTAGATGGTGCATCCATCTGATCTACAGATGTGGCCATTAAAAATGCTCGAGAAAGAGAACATGATCCTGCAATACGCCGTGGTACGCTAGGGCAGGGGTTCCAAAACTTTTCCAGGGCAAGGCCCCCCAAATGCTGTTAACATTCGACCGAGGCCCCCCTTTTGCAAGATGTCTTTAAAACACATTAAAAATACAGACTTCTGAATATATCCCCCTTTTTTTAAATTTAATTAATAATTACATCTTACATCTTTACATTACATTACATTAGGCATTGAGTGTGTGTGTGTGTGTGTGTGTGTGTGTGTGTGGTTGCCTGAGAGTGAGTAAGAGAAAATCATGTATTTATTTATTTTTCACACCAAATTGTTGAGGCCCCCCGTGTCAGATTTTTAGCGCTATCACAGTTGTGTCCCCGGCCCCCACTTTGAAAACCACTGCACTAGGGTATGTCACTCATTCAGTCAGCGCTGGCGAGATAAGACCGTTAGGTGGCAGTTGTGTCACATTCTTTGAGCGAGCGAACTGATTTCTGAAGGCGTAGTGAACATGACATTACATTACATTGAACAGTTAAACGAATTACCTCATCTTGATGTGTTAGTCTTAATGCTATAGTGACAGTAATTTTATAATTTCATTGAACTGTAGAGGTTTGAAACCTAGACCGGACCAGAACACCCAGTGCTTTTACCCCTGATATGTCGGCCAACTGGGTTTTTCTTTTAGAGAGAAGTTCCATGTAGTTTGGATCTCCTGTAGACGCTGTTAACAGTTGCGGTTTAATTACGTCTGTCTCTAAGGCTTTCAAGCATTGGATTAGTTCTCTAGAGCTGTTGTGAATATACTGTTTACAAAATTGTTTTACTTGCACTTTGCCAAAGTCCCACCACCTTTGTAGAGATTTACATGATTTTTTTTGGTTCTAAAATCATCCCAGAATAATTTAAAAGTATCCCTAAAATCCATATTGCTTAATAAATGAGTGTTTAAATGCCAGTATGCACTTTGAGGTTTGATAGAGCTCACGATAAAAGAACACTGCACCATGCTATGATCTGAGAAAAACTTTTAAAAAATACTAAGATGGTGTCTAAAAACAATCTGTCTAGTCTTGCAAGGGATAAAACATTATCACGTGTATGAGTCCAAGTATACTGTCTTTGATTGCCATGTAAATGCCTTCAAACATCACTTAGATCAAGTTCTGTGCAGTTAAAATCACCACCAAGAAATAAAAATTCATCAGTGGAACAGTTCTGCAGCGTAGAACATAACATGTCTAAAAACGTTCTCTATTGCTGAGGTTGGAACATACACACAAATATATAAAAATAAAACTGTCTGTCTTTAATGACTTCTTCAACCTGATATGACACAGGACTAAAACGTTTTGTAAATAAAATTCCAACTCCCCCACTAAGGGTGGTGTTTTGGCTAAGGTCAGAGCTCCCTTCCAATTCTCGTGTCCAGTCCATGGCATTCTTAACATCACCATGTGTTTCCTGAATAAAAGTAAAATCTATTTTTTCTGTTTAATGAGTTCACACAATTCAGTCCTTTTTTATGTTTTTAGCACCATTTAAGTTCTGTGATGCAATGCGCACTTCACTCAACCAAAAATAAAAATACAACCAGCCTCAACAGACAACACACCCTGCTGGGGTTCTTAAACTCAGACCTTCTCACAGCCATAACTCAGTTCTATGCTGAGTTTTCTTATAATCTTCTTTAGCCGATAAACTTCTTTATTTAAACGCCCTTCACCATCAAACGTTTAGATTCATCAGTGAACTGTTTTAGGTCAGGAAAATATTCTAACACGTACCCTTCTTTTGCTTTTAGTCGAATTAAGAAACAGTTTAATGTCCTCTACATCGTAGTTATGACCTGAACATTCACTCTTGGACAGCACTGTGCTGGAGTCAGTTCACTTTCACTCTGTCAGTACGTTTACATGGACAACAATAATCCAATCTTAACCCGATTAAGACAATACTCTAATTAAGAAACTAGCATGTAAACAGCAATTTTTAATTACCTGAATCTGATTAAAGTCAGACTCGAAGTTAACACAAATTGAATTAAGACGTGTGGAGTATTCCTGTTTTACTCGCATTATCGACGTGCGTTACAGACATGTACACATCTTAATCACATTATTAACATCGTGTGAGAGTTTTCACCGCATTGTGCGACAGGACACGATCACACACGGCAGTGTTCAACCGTTTTATGGCAAACAGGAGAGCACAGCTGCGTCCCAAACCGCGTTCTTACCTACTATATAGTAGGCGAAATACATGTGTATATAGTAGGCAAAATACATGTATATAGTAGGCGAAATACAGTACATGTATCTCGGCTACTATATAGTAGGTTTGGGACGCAGCCCATGGCTTCAAGCAGTCGTCTATTAGCACGTACAGCATGACAAATAATTAACTGCATTTGAAGCGTTCGTAAAAATTTAAAATAAAAACACCCAAAACTGTATACGGTACCATAACGAAGACCAACTGTATGTCGATACGGGAAATTCTGGAGGGATGTCGGACGGCGTGGCGCGGTGACGTAATGACGTGTGCTATTAATCTACTTATGTTCTATAACATGTAAAACGGGAACATGACAGGAGTATTCTAAAAGCGACTCGTGTAAACACCTTAATCACAGTATTGTCTTACTCAGAATAAGGTCAATAATTAGATTACTGCTGTCCATGTAAACGTAGTCCGTGTCGTTCTGGTCTTCAGATTCTTCTAAATCGGCTTTCTTCAGTAGTCTAGAGTCATTAACGTTGTCCGAGTTTTTCCTTTATAGTGCCACTTTAAACAATACGTGTTCTGTCTCCATTTCACAGTCATAGTCCCCCTGTTTATTTTCCAGTTTTTCCA
>NC_071266.1:27552423-27664923 GCF_023375685.1 Ictalurus furcatus
AGGAGAGTCCTTCCAGCATTGCTGCCAGTTTACCAGTCAGGTCCTGCAGTCTGGTACATAAAGCTCTCAGAGAGAAAAGTCTCCCTCCTCCTAGAAGTGCTGAAACTCCAAACAGAGAAGAAACCAGTGGAGCTGAGAGACTGCTCAGATGAAGAGAGTGAAGTGAGGAGTTTCCTTCAGTGTCTGCCCTACATCTCACACCTCAGGTTTAAACGGTAAGTTTACAAAGTCCCTGTGTTTATAGACAAAATACTTTACTGGGACACCTGCCCCAAACCAAGATGTTTCAATATTAAATTAGTATTTAAAGACTTTTTCTTGAGGTTGGAATCCTATGTTGGAGCCTTGACATAAATCATAACAGTAATTTATATCACTCACACAGAATCATTTAAATAAAGAAATCAGTTTATATCAGTTATGAGATCCAGGCTATGAACTCAAGTGATGGAAACATGTAGCACTGAAAGTTCACCTGCTGATCATTTAATGGATACAGGACTATTGTTTGTGATCAGTTTGCTGCTACATGCTGTTCCTTCACATGAATACGGCATTACCTGAGATTCAACCCCTATTATTGATCTGAATTGTCATTGTTAGCTACCTACCTTACCCTGAACCTGCTAACACTGGTTATTAGCTGGCTAATGTTAGCCAAGTCAAAGGCATTTTGTTCATTTATTTGTTTATTTATTTTTAAAAGTAATTTACTTTTAACAATTAGTTAAAATAAAATAAAAAAACAGTGAAAGCAAACTCAAATTGAACTCTATACTCTATTTATTTTTGTCAAAATAAACAGTGCCGCTAATACAAACGTACTCTATGCTAATTAATGAATTGCTCAATGGCTGGATAATGTTAGCCATGTTAAAGGCATTTTAAAAAAAAAAGTATTTTATTTTTAAGACTTCATTTAAAAAAAAACAACATTAAACAATTAGTTAAAATATTGAATGCAAACTGAAATTTAACACTATATTTATTTTTGCCAAATCAACAGTGCCTTTAATACAAATCTACCCTACGTTAAATACACTTCTGTCTCGTTTAGCTAGCTAATGTAGATTAGCATTTTAATTAATGGATCTTAAGCCTTGATGTAACTAGACACTAACAGTCCAGGTCTGATTGACTCATGTCTAAATATCTAGATAATTTCACCAGTCACCCAAGTTACTGCGTTATGTAGATCATCATTTTCTATATCAGGAGTCAATAAAAATAAAAATAAAAACACAAGGTAAAATCTGACCTGTGACTGTACCGGCTAGAAATGAACGAGTGCTGTCTGGTTCGTGTTGTCTGTGTGTGAAATGTGATGTTACTGCAACACAGACTGGCCAGCAGGGGGAGAACTAACAATTGTTGGGGAGTTTACCGTTACGTTGAGGAGGGAGAGACTAGGGTGACTAATGTGAAAAAATCAGCAAGTTATTTATTATTCATAAACAAAATCTATATGAATTTGAAGTGAAATTATGTACTACTTTGTTCACCGGTGCACATGCACTAGTAAACTGGGTCAGGTGACGATCATCATTACGTCTTTGCTAAGGTGTCTGCTATGAGACTTAAGTGGGCCTTGTACTTTTTGAATATCTGTATGTTTTTATTTGTGGTATTGTTGCTCAGGAATGTAATATTTTCTTACAAACAGGTTTGATTCAGACTCTGAATCCACTGCATCCATCCAGTTTTTACTGAATCTGAGCATCGCAGCAGTCGACTGTAAATCAGATAAAGGAGAGAGTTTTACTGAGCTTCTGGCATCAGCGTGCAGCTACAACACATTCCCTTTTGGTGAAGTGTATAGATTACAAGAACAACAGAGTGATTTCCTGCTGGATCTGTACTCACGTGTGAAGCAGTATGAGAGTGAAACAGGCAGGAGAGTCCTTCCAGCATTGCTGCCAGTTTACCAGTCAGGTCCTGCAGTCTGGTCCATAAAGCTCTCAGAGAGAAAAGTCTCCCTCCTCCTAGAAGTGCTGAAACTCCAAACAGAGAAGAAACCAGTGGAGCTGAGAGACTGGTCAGATGAAGAGAGTGAAGTGAGGAGTTTCCTTCAGTGTCTGCCCTACATCTCACACCTCAGGTTTAAACGGTAAGTTTACAAAGTCCCTGTGTTTATAGACAAAATACTTTACTGGGACACCTGCCCCAAACCAAGATGTTTCAATATTAAATTAGTATTTAAAGACTTTTTCTTGAGGTTGGAATCCTATGTTGGAGCCTTGACATAAATCATAACAGTAATTTATATCACTCACACAGAATCATTTAAATAAACAAATCAGTTTATATCAGTTATGAGATCCAGGCTATGAACTCAAGTGATGGAAACATGTAGCACTGAAAGTTCACCTGCTGATCATTTAATGGATACAGGACTATTGTTTGTGATCAGTTTGCTGCTACATGCTGTTCCTTCACATGAATACGGCATTACCTGAGATTCAACCCCTATTATTGATCTGAATTGTCATTGTTAGCTACCTACCTTACCCTGAACCTGCTAACACTGGTTATTAGCTGGCTAATGTTAGACACGTTAAAGGCATTTTGTTCATTTATTTGTTTATTTTAAAAAAAAAGTAATTTACTTTTAACAATTAGTTAAAATAAAATAAAAAACAGTGAAAGCAAACTCAAATTGAACTCTATACTCTATTTTTGTCAAAATAAACAGTGCCGCTAATACAAACGTACTCTATGCTAATTAATTAATTGCTTAATAGCTGGATAATGTTAGCCATGTTAAAGGCATTTTTTTAAAAAGTATTTTGTTTTTAAGAATTATTTTTTTTTTTAAAAAACAACCTATTAAACAATTAGTTAAAATATTGAATGCAAACTGAAATTTAACTCTATATTTATTTTTGCCAAATCAACAGTGCCTTTAATACAAATCTACCCTACGTTAAATACACTTCTGTCTCGTTTAGCTAGCTGATGTAGATTAGCATTTTAACTAATGGATCTTAAGCCTTGATGTAACTAAACACTAACAGTCCAGGTCTGATTGACGCACGTCTAAATATCTAGATAATTTCACCAGTCACCCAAGTTACTGCGTTATGTAGATCATCATTTTCTATATCAGGAGTCAATAAAAATAAAAATAAAAACACAAGGTAAAATCTGACCTGTGACTGTACCGGCTAGAAATGAACGAGTGCTGTCTGGTTCGTGTTGTCTGTGTGTGAAATGTGATGTTACTGCAACACAGACTGGCCAGCAGGGGGAGAACTAACAATTGTTAGGGAGTGTACTGTTACGTTGAGGAGGGAGAGACTAGGATGACTAATGTGAAAAAATCAGCAAGTTATTTATTATTCATAAACAAAATCTATATGAATTTGAAGTGAAATTATGTACTACTTTGTTCACCGGTGCACATGCACTAGTAAACTGGGTCAGGTGACGATCATCATTACGTCCTTGCTAAGGTGTCTGCTATGAGACTTAAGTGGGCCTTGTACTTTTTGAATATCTGTATGTTTTTATTTGTGGTATTGTTGCTCAGGAATGTAATATTTTCTTACAAACAGGTTTGATTCAGACTCTGAATCCACTGCATCCATCCAGTTTTTACTGAATCTGAGCATCGCAGCAGTCGACTGTAAATCAGATAAAGGAGAGAGTTTTACTGAGCTTCTGGCATCAGCGTGCAGCTACAACACATTCCCTTTTGGTGAAGTGTATAGATTACAAGAACAACAGAGTGATTTCCTGCTGGATCTGTACTCACGTGTGAAGCAGTATGAGAGTGAAACAGGCAGGAGAGTCCTTCCAGCATTGCTGCCAGTTTACCAGTCAGGTCCTGCAGTCTGGTCCATAAAGCTCTCAGAGAGAAAAGTCTCCCTCCTCCTAGAAGTGCTGAAACTCCAAACAGAGAAGAAACCAGTGGAGCTGAGAGACTGCTCAGATGAAGAGAGTGAAGTGAGGAGTTTCCTTAAGTGTCTGCCCTACATCTCACACCTCAGGTTTAATGAGTAAGTTTACAAAGTCCCTGTGTTTATAGACAAAATACTTTACTGGGACACCTGCCCCAAACCAAGATGTTTCAATATTAAATTAGTATTTAAAGACTTTTTCTTGAGGTTGGAATCCTATGTTGGAGCCTTGACATAAATCATAACAGTAATTTATATCACTCACACAGAATCATTTAAATAAAGAAATCAGTTTATATCAGTTATGAGATCCAGGCTATGAACTCAAGTGATGGAAACATGTAGCACTGAAAGTTCACCTGCTGATCATTTAATGGATACAGGACTATTGTTTGTGATCAGTTTGCTGCTACATGCTGTTCCTTCACATGAATACGGCATTACCTGAGATTCAACCCCTATTATTGATCTGAATTGTCATTGTCAGCTACCTACCTTACCCTGAACCTGCTAACACTGGTTATTAACTGGCTAATGTTAGCCAAGTCAAAGGCATTTTGTTCATTTATTTATTTTTTTAAGTAATTTACTTTTAACAATTAGTTAAAATAAAATAAAAAACAGTGAAAGCAAACTCAAGTTGAACTCTATACTCTATTTATTTTTGTGAAAATAAACAGTGCCACTAATACAAACGTACTCTATGCTAATTAATTAATTGCTTAATAGCTGGATAATGTTAGCCATGTTAAAGGCATTTTTTAAAAATGTATTTTGTTTTTAAGAATTAGTTTTTTAAAAAAACCCACCTATTAAACAATTAGTTGAAATATTGAATGCAAACTGAAATTTAACTCTATATTTATTTTTGCCAAATCAGCAGTGCCTTTAATACAAATCTACCATGCGTTAAATACACTTCTGTCTCGTTTAGCTAGCTGATGTAGATTAGCTTTTTAATTAATGGATCTTAAGCCTTGATGTAACTAGACACTAACAGTCCAGGTCTCATTGACTCATGTCTAAATATCTAGTTAATTTCATGTCACCCAAGTTACTGCGTTATGTAGATGAGAGAGAGAGAGAGAGTGTGTGTGTGTGTGAGAGAGAGAGAGAGAGAGAGTGTCAGTGTGTGTGTGTGTGTGTGAGAGAGAGAGAGAGAGAGAGAGAGAGAGAGAGAGAGAGTGTCAGTGTGTGTGTGTGTGTGAGAGAGAGAGAGAGAGTGTCAGTGTGTGTGTGTGAGAGAAAAAAAGAGTGTGTGTGTGAGAGAGTGTATGTGTGAGAGAGAAAGAGTGTGTGTGTGAGAGAGAGAGACAAAGTGTGTGTGTGTGTGTGTGTGTGAGAGAGAGAGAGAGGGATTGTGTAATAAACAAATAACTAACTAACTAAATAAATAAGTTAGAAGGTTAAGAATTATCACCTTTCAAAAATTAAGAACAAGCTCTTCATCATAAACTGTACACGCAGCCTGGTTAACACACCATGTATAACTGTACACGCAGACTGGTTAACACACCATGTATAACTGTACACGCAGCCTGGTTAACACACCATGTATAACTGTACACGCAGCCTGGTTAACACACCATGTATAACTGTACACGCAGCCTGGTTAACACACCATGTATAACTGTACACGCAGCCTGGTTAACACACCATGTATAACTGTACACGCAGCCTGGTTAACACACCATGTATAACTGTACACGCAGCCTGGTTAACACACCATGTATAACTGTACACGCAGCCTGGTTAACACACCATGTATAACTGTACACACAGCCTGGTTAACACACCATGTATAACTGTACACGCAGCCTGGTTAACACACCATGTATAACTGTACACGCAGCCTGGTTAACACACCATGTATAACTGTACACGCAGCCTGGTTAACACACCATGTATCACAAAAACCCAGTGAGTTATTTGTCAGCCTATAATAAGCAAATTCAGTCTTTAACCTTCCTGCTTCTATCCACTTGAACATTACTTCAGAATCTAGTGGGGCAAGTTGTAAGCGCTTATTCTTCCGTGTTTTCCATATTGAAAAAAACAACAACCACCTTGTTTATACGTAAAGCCGAAACAATGTTACGAAAGCGACCGGCTCTCCTACTGCTAAGAGCATGTCTTCCACAGTCACGCCAGCCTCCGGTACACACCTACACCCTATACGGAGGGACAGAGATGATGTTCCCTTCACATCAGAAGCCTTACCGGCCTTCACAAATCGCGCCACAATCAGTGGATTTTACACACTTGCGCACTATATATTTACTGACTAATAAGGGGGAAAATCCAGAAAACTTTTCATAAGTTTCGAAGAAAAGACCAAAAAATCACATCCACTTTCACCAACACACCCAGATCTCACACAGACCCACTCCCAGCATGCACCACAGAGAGAGTGAGAGAGAGAGTGAGAGAGAAAGTGTGTGTGTGTGTGTGTGTGTGTGTGTGTGTGTGTGTGTGAGAGAGAGAGAGAGAGAGAGAGAGAGAGAGAAAGTGTGTGTGTGTGTGTGTGTGTGTGTGTGTGTGAGAGAGAGAGAGAGAGAGAGAGAGAGAGAGAAAGTGTGTGTGTGAGAGAGAGTGTGTGTGTGTGTGTGTGTGAGAGAGAGAGAGAGAGAGAGAGAGAGAGAGAAAGTGTGTGTGTGAGAGAGTGTGTGTGTGAGAGATAGAGAAAGTGTGTGTGTGTGTGAGAGAGAGAGCGTGTGAGAGAGAGAGTGTGTGTGAGTGTGAGAGAGTGAGAGTGAGTGTGAGAGAGTGAGAGTGAGTGTGAGAGAGAGAGAGTGTGTATATGTGTGTGTGTGTGAGAGAGAGCGAGCGTTCTCTTAATAGACTTAAATGGGAAGTTTATATACGAGTTCTTCCCTAAACACAGAGTAGCCAAACTCAGTGCCCTCAAACTGCTGAATGTGGACAAACTCGAGTCACCAAGCCATGAGAGTGTCATGGCATTACCTGAGATTCCACCCCTATTAATGATCTGAATTGTCATTGTTAGCTAGCTTTTGTTACTTTACTCTGATCATGCTAACACTTGTTAGCTGAGGTAAAAGCATTTTGTTGTTTATTTATTTATTTATTTATTTTAAAATTTTTGCTTTTTTAAGTATTGTGTTTTTTACAGTCCAGGTCTGATTGACTCATGTCTAAATATCTAGATAATTTCACCAGTCACCCAAGTTACTGCGTTATGTAGATCATCATTTTCTATATCAGGAGTCAATAAAAATAAAAATAAAAACACAAGGTAAAATCTGACCTGTGACTGTACCGGCTAGAAATGAACGAGTGCTGTCTGGTTCGTGTTGTCTGTGTGTGAAATGTGATGTTACTGCAACACAGACTGGCCAGCAGGGGGAGAACTAACAATTGTTAGGGAGTGTACTGTTACGTTGAGGAGGGAGAGACTAGGGTGACTAATGTGAAAAAATCAGCAAGTTATTTATTATTCATAAACAAAATCTATATGAATTTGAAGTGAAATTATTTACTACTTTGTTCACCGGTGCACATGCACTAGTAAACTGGGTCAGGTGACGATCATCATTACGTCCTTGCTAAGGTGTCTGCTATGAGACTTAAGTGGTCCTTGTACTTTTTGAATATCTGTATGTTTTTATTTGTGGTATTGTTGCTCAGGAATGTAATATTTTCTTACAAACAGGTTTGATTCAGACTCTGAATCCACTGCATCCATCCAGTTTTTACTGAATCTGAGCATCGCAGCAGTCGACTGTAAATCAGATAAAGGAGAGAGTTTTACTGAGCTTCTGGCATCAGTGTGCAGCTACAACACATTCCCTTTTGATGAAGAGTTTGATGAATTCCAAGAACAACAGAGAGATTTCCTGCTGGATCTGTACTCACGTGTGAAGCAGTATGAGAGTGAAACAGGCAGGAGAGTCCTTCCAGCATTGCTGCCAGTTTACCAGTCAGTTCCTGCAGTCTGGTCCATAAAGCTCTCAGAGAGAAAAGTCTCCCTCCTCCTAGAAGTGCTGAAACTCCAAACAGAGAAGAAACCAGTGGAGCTGAGAGACTGCTCAGATGAAGAGAGTGAAGTGAGGAGTTTCCTTCAGTGTCTGCCCTACATCTCCGAGCTCAGGTTTGATCTGAATGCTGCATCTTCATAGTT
This sequence comes from Ictalurus furcatus, assembly GCF_023375685.1. Lineage (NCBI taxonomy): Eukaryota > Metazoa > Chordata > Actinopteri > Siluriformes > Ictaluridae > Ictalurus > Ictalurus furcatus. The sequence continues at coordinate 27,560,464 of NC_071266.1, forward strand.
GCAAGACCCTTGCTTATTAATGTTTTTTTTTTTTTACAGAAACATGTTAATAAGCAGAAACTCTTTTATAGTCTTACAGCATATATAATATGATTAAGTATAAAATTTAAAGTGTTTTGTCTAATTATAGATTAAAACAATTAAACTTTAAATTCTTCATGATTTTTCAGACTAATCTTAGACCTGATTATTAGGAAACTAAATATTAATTTCTTCCAGTGCTTACAGTTTGTACATATTTATTTACTCAGCATTCCACTGTAAAGTCAGTTTTTGTATCTGATGCAAACAGTGCTGCCAGAAAGTTTGTGAACCCTTTACAGTTATTTCTCCATAAAATTGACATGAAATGTGATCAGATCTTCATCTAAGTCCTGAAACTGGATAACAAGAACCCAATTAAACAAATGATGCAAAAACATGATCGTTTTTACATTTATTAATTAAACAAAATAGTATTGGGGGAAGTCACAAAGAACCCCATTCAGGGCCAGCGCTACCTAAAAAGCGACAAGTGTTGTCCCCCTATCTATATAGAGGAGAAATGAGTCACAAGCATGACGGTTTGTGTTACTTCCACGAGAGCTTTACTGAATGGAAAATTGCCGCTTTTCCTCCAGGTATGTGGGCGGAGACTAAAGCAATCGATCCCAGAGTGCAGGATTCAGACCATCTTAATAGATGACTGATCAGCGTTATACTTACTTGAATCATCAATGTATTAACACATGAAAGTGGAACAACAGCGAAAAACAAATACTCTTTTAACCCTCTTTTTTTTTAAACATTTGACTATTTAACAACACATTTCAACTTGTCACAGAAGCAGGTGCATAGGGCCCACATGGCCACCAGGGGGTCCCAGGCCATGGGTTCAGACAGTAACATTTGGTAATGTGCATTAATTTTTGAAAAGGAAGAGGCAGTTTTATCAATCTGGTGCAGAGAAGGGGAAAAAGAAGAAAGGAGCAAGATAAGGGAATGTGTTCAATTTTGACAAGATATAGATTTGTTCAAATGTGACGATTGCTGCGTCGTATCTTATCGGTTTAATTCAGCATTTTGTGCTGTGCGAGTGCTGTGATTTGAAGATGTTGTGCACATGTAACAACAGTGACACTGTCAGTCACCTTTTAAAAATACTTAATTCTGGACAGACAGCGGCTGTGTGTGTATATGTGTGTGTGTGTGTGTGTGTGTGTGTGTGTGTGTGTGTGTGTGTGTGAGAGAGAGAGAGAGAGGTGTGATGCTTGGATGAGGAGCTCTTTTTGGGGAAGGCGGGGAGCTAATGGGAGAGGGAAGGGTTCTGTAATTGGAATGTTTGTGTACTTTGTTATTTGCACTGCACAGTCTTAAAAAATATTTAACTTATTTATTGATTTATATAAACTTTACAATATTTTATTGTTAATTTGACATATTGTCCCTAATATTACATCAGTGTGTTATAATCTGTCACTGTAGGGCGTGTATATTGGGGATGGGGGTGGTTAGGTGAAACCGTAGGTATAGGGGGACCCAATTTGCAAATCTGCTTGGGGCCCCCAACATGCTAAAGCTGGCTCTGGTAACATCTAAGGACCTAAAGACCACTCTTTTGTTGAATAATGTCCATGTTCATGATGAGGAAGGCATCATTCTCCAAAAAGAACACTGCTGCCCATCTGAAGTTTACTCAAGACCACATGGAAAAGCCAGAAGCTATTGGAAGAATGTTCTGTGGACATATGAATCCAAAATATAACTTTTTGGTTCAAATAATAAGTGTTATGTTTGGCAAAAACCAATAACTGCATGCCAACACAAGAACCTAATCCCAGCTGGGAAGCATGGGGGTGGCAGTATCATGGATTGGGGCAGTTTTGCTGCCTCTGGTCCAGGACAGCTTGCCATTGTTGATGGACCCATGATTTCTGTATTGTACCAGCAGATTCTACAGGAGAATGTCAGGATACATATCTGTGAACTGAAGCTTAACTGTAAGTGGGTCATGCAGCAAGACAACCACCCTAAGCACACAAGTGAGTCTACAGAAATTGGTTAAAGCAGAATAAATGTAACATTTTTGAATGGCCAAGTCCAGACCTTAACCCAATAGCAGTGGTGTGGAAGGACCTAAAAGGAGCAGGTCATGCAAGGAAGCCCACCAACATCACTGAGTTGAGGCAGTTTTGTAAGGAAGAATGGAGCAAAATTCCTCACCAGGATTTATCACCAGTTACCAGAAACATTTCGTTAATGTTATTGCTGCTCAAGTTGCATCAGTTACTAAATGCAAATTTTCACATACTTTTTCCAGCACAGATATTTAATGTTTTATATTTTTGCTCAAATTTAATAATCTTTAATAAGCTTAATAATCTCTTTATTAAGTTTTAGGACTGAGATGAAGATCTGATCACATTTCAGATCAAATTTATGCAGAAATACAGAAACTTTCTAGCGGCACATCTAACATGTCATTTATGGAATTTTACAAACAATAAGTTAATGCCCTATTTATGTTTTTTAAAAAATTATTATTATTATTATTTTTACATTAAAACTGTCTGTTTTAGATGTGGGGAAAATATAATTCCACGTTTAAGTAAAGCAGTTGTTGACTGCACAGAAGATACAGAGTTGGTGAGAGCTTTCTTTGCTGCCGTGGACTTCATCTTCATTATAGACTGGGTTTTAACCACTCGTGAGTGCAGGGCTGTGAGGAAAGTGCTACGTCTCTCAGACTCCAAACTCAAACTCACTCTGAAACCCCGAGCCATCTCTCTCCGAGGGGCCAGACTGCTCTTCAGACACATCACACACCTACAGAAACTCTGGTAAGTTATTAATCAGTTTCTTAATTTTCACACCAGGTTATATAACTTCATTAAGGTTTAGTATGCAAGAGTGAAATTTAGCTGGACCATGAAATCCCCTTTAATGAATGTGTTTGGTGAACGCTTGTCAGCCTGAGTGACCGTGTGGTAGGGAGGATGGTCCGAGCATTTGGAGCAGTGAGAGCTGGTGGCTCGTTGGTCATTGAGGAGCTCTGTCTGAGTCTTAACAGCATAAACCCAAAGAAAGAGATCTTCACATTTCTGAGCAGTTTGTCTTCTCTCCTGAACATCTGGACTGTTCACTGTGTGAATCTCACTGAGTGCAGGATGGAGGCTCACTCTCTCATCAGCCTCATGTGTCATCCTGGGAATTTAAAGATCAGGTCAGTTTACAGTGAACATCTTTATCAAATAAAAATGGTCAATATTTTTATCTATAAACATCATGTGTATGTGTGTAGATTATCGAAAGAGACTCTCCAGCAGTTTACCAGTCTGCTGTGTGAGGTGCAGGATGGGGAACTGACCCGCTTTTTCCTGGAGAAGGTGGGAGGAGACCTGACTTCCTGTTCTCTCAGTTGGGAGGAGCTTATCCATTTTCTCCAGCAGCGAGTTTGCCGCATTAGTGCAAACATCAGAAAGAGCAAAATCACATATAATCACATCAGACAGATTCTTCCTCTACTGTCTGAAATTCAGTTTAAACGGTAAGAAGGTATACATATAATGTGTAACGGTAACATTCAAATTCTGAATTTTATTATATTAATACATTTCCTCTACTTTGGATGTTAATAAGAGATCTGTATTTAAATTAAGATTTTTTAAATATGAATATGGATGTTTTGTCATGTTGAATTTATTTACTCTAATTATGCATATGCATATGTCTTAATTCTTTAACCTTTTGATCTTTTGTTTAAAATAATTCACAAAAATACTCTGTTCTCATGGATATCAAACAACTGCAAAAAAACATAGGTTTATCAAAAATATATATATTTTTTAAATATAAGTGTGCAACAATTATTGGCACCCTTTTAGTCAATATTTTGTGCTACCTCCCTTTGCCAAGATAACAGCTCTGAGTCTTCTCCTATAATGCCTGATGAGGTTGGAGAATACATGGCGAGGGATCTGAGACCGTTCCTCCATACAGAATCTCTCCAGATCCTTCACATTTCGAGGTCCACACTGGTGGACTCTCCTCTTCAGTTCACCCCACAGGTTTTCTATGGGTTGAGGTCAGGGGACTGGGATGGCCATGGCAGGACCTTGACTTCTGCAATTCTCCAGCTATGATCCTTGGAGGTTTTTTGGCCACTCGAACCATCCCCTTCAAAGTCCATTGAAAAAGTATAGATACACATCCTCTTCCAGGTCGATTCGTAACATTTCCAGTTGACTGGAACTTCTTAATTATTGCCCTGATGGTGGAAATGGGCATTTTCAATACTTGTGCTATTTTCTTATAGCCACATCTAATTTTGTGTAGCTCAACAACCTTTTGCCGCACATCACAGCTATATTCCTTGGTCTTACTCATTATGTGTTATGAATGACTAAGGGAATTTGTCCTATGTGTTACCTCATATTTATACCCCTGTGAAACAGGAAGTTATGGTTGAACAATTTCTTGTTTGTAGTCACTCAGGTGTACAATTATTATTATTTTTTTAATTTCAATGGGAATATACTTCAAATATATTTTTCTCATATGAATTCATGGGGCACACATATATTTAACAAAGTTTTTTTTTGATTAACCTGTGTTTTGTTTGCAATTGTTTGATATCCATGAGAGCAGAGTAGTTTAGTTAATTCTTTTAACAAAAGATCAAAAGGTTACACAATACATTTTTCACAGCCTTCTTTGCTCATATTTATTAAGGGTGCTCATATTAGCAGAGGGCACTGTATCTCCTTTGAAAGAATTTCTGCTTTCATACTCAACCTTTAAATGTTGAGTAGCAATTTAAGACTATTACTTGGGTTACACTCTAAAATGTTTACTTTGTTTTGAATAATTTATTATTAAATAATGTTTGTGATGTACTGTGCAGAACTTTTGCAAGCTTCGTAAACTGAAACTAATTATTTTGAACATTAATACGAATGTACTATAGTGAATTGTGCCTGGTAATCCACTTTCAGAGAGTTAAGTTCCAAAGCTGTCACTGATTATTGTTCATCAAAATATTAATTTAAATTATGTTGATTTTAGACTCATATTGGCAAATGGTAATCATTAATAAAATGTGGAGAAAGGCAAGGAATAAAAAAACAAGAATTGTCTCTTTTACATTAAGGGAAAAATAATTATTTGATTATGGATTGATGTGTTTGTACCCTCCACAGATTGAACCCCAGTGTTGTGCTGTCAATCATCAGAGAGATCTATGAGACTGGCTCTGCTCACTGTGTGTCCAGTCTGTTGAGATCAACACACAGCTGTATCAACCTGAACAATACAGAGCTGGACTCTTACCACTGTACTGCCCTGTGCTTCACCCTCCAACACTGTACTTCTGTCTCTCTGAGCCTGCTGTGGACCTCCATACCAGAGGGGGAGCTGGTGAAGATTCTGTCTCTGTTCAACGGAGTTTCTCAGCTCAGGTAACTCAGCGTTCACAAATCTACTTTAGAGTAATAGAAATTGCAGAAATAAAAAAATGCATAAGTGTCACAAATAAAATGCTTGTTTTCCTTGCTCTCAGTGTTGACAGGGTCCTGTTGCTGAAGTTGCTCCACTGCTGCAGTATCTCTGAGCTTCAGCAGGGGGCAGCAGCAGCAGTTTTCTCTGCTCTGCAGAACAGACTGGACTTCTCTTGTAGCACTGGTTTGGATCTGAGCACAGAAACACAGGATAACACTCTGCATCTGACCACTGAGGACTGCAGAGACATCAGCACTGCTATTCAGCAATCTCTCCAACTTACAGAGCTCAATCTAAAGGACTGTGAGATGGAGGACACTGGAGTGGACATGTTCTTCCTCATTCTACATACTGTGAAACTGCGGTGAGACACATACAGGACAAAGCTCATTCAAGACAGAGTTTGTACATTTTTAACCTGTTCTAGTAAAAATCATGCTGAACTGGACCTGTACTTTTTGGAAAGACAAAATTAAACTCATTGAATAATTAATTACTAGAATATGTGTGACTGTATATTAGAGGTTATAATTCTATGAGTGACTCACTTCTTTTTTTCTCTCTCTCTCTGTCTCTCTCTCTCGTCCTTACTCAGCTGTAGTAAAACTTTGTTGCTCCGGTTCCTGGCTCGTCTCCAGGTGGTGAATGAGTTAGACTGTGTGAGGCATGCTATGTACCTCTCCCAGGCATTGGATGGAGAGATGGACCTCAGTAAGACCCCTCTGGACCTCCCTGCCTGTAGATCACTCGCGTTGTTTCTGGAATTTTCTGAAGGTCTGTCAGAACTGGACCTCAGCCACTGCCAACTCGCTGATCACAGCCTGGAGGTGCTGTTCCCACACCTGCATAAAGCAGCTGTCCTGGAGTGAGTATGCTGTGTGTGTGCGTGTGTGTGCACCTGTGTTTGAGTATGCTAGAGTGAGAATGCGACAGTGTGTACTTATATGGGGAAAAAAGTACACCCTCCTTCAATTCATTTCTTTTTATTTACCAGCATTAAATAACAATTTTGTCATCCTCACCAACTTCTATAAATAAACAGCTAACCTCAGATGACAAAAAAATAACACAACAGATTTCAATATGTAGTCATTTTTTCAAGTAAACCAACATTCAGAAACCGGGGGTGGGGGGGTATTGTGAATAGGTTCAGCATTTCTACTAGCACAATCATTAAGAGAGTAATTAGCACTGATTAGTAATGAGCAATTGCAAATGAAATGCCCTACATGAGTTTATCATCAAGAAGTGTGACTACCTTTATAAAAGCCGAACTTTTGGCAGTTTGGTGTTCTGGAGCACTCAGGTGTGTCTACATCATAACAAGAAGAAAGGACATCAGTCGTGACCTCAGAGAAGCAATTGTTGCTGCTTGTTATTCTGCTAAGTGTTATAAAGTCATCTCCAAACTTTTTGAAATTCACCATTCTACAGTGAAAATGATTGTTTACAGTGAAAATGAAGAGTCATCAAAACAGTTGCCAATCTTCTCAGGAGTGGGTGTCTCAGTAAATTCAGTCAATGGTCTGACCATTTAATGCCCAGAGATATAAAGCAAATCCCAATAGCTACATCATGTGACCAACAGGACTGCCTTAAATGTTTATGTTCATGACGGCACAATCAGAAAAAGACTGAATAAGTACTGTGTGGCTTTCATGGAAGGACTGCTAGGAAATAGCCCCTTCTGTCCAAAAAGAATATGGAGCATGACTTAGGTTTAAAAAATCGCATCTGAAAAACCACAAAAGTTCAGGAATAATAACCTTCAGACTGATGAGACCAAGGTGGAGATGTTTGCTCATCATGCACAGTGCCTTGTTTGGTGAAAACCGAACACAGCATATCACTACAAACACCTCGTACCAACTGTAAAGCACAGTGGTGGAGGGGTGATGATTTGGACTTGTTTTGCAGCCACAAGGCCTGGGAAACGTGGTCACTGAGACAACGATGAACTCAACTTTATACCAGAATATACATGAGACAAATGTGAGTCCATCTGTCCAGCAGCTTAAGCCGGGATGAAATTGGGTCATGCAACAAGTTCAGACCTCAACCCCATTTGAGATGCTGTGCCGAGATTGCTAGAGAGCTGTACAAAAACAAATGCCCTCAAACATCAATGAACGGAAGCAATATTGTAAAGAAGTGTGGGCCAAAATTTCTTCCAAGTGATGTGAGAGACAGATAAACTCCTACAGAAAATGTTTACTTCAAGTTCTTGTTGGGTGTACTTTTTTTTTCCCCACCTGGTTTGAGAATGTTTGTTTAAGTTTTGGGTAAATTTTGGGTAAATTGTGTTTTTTTTTTTCTTTGTTGTCTCCTGAGGTTGATTGTTTACAGAAGTAGGTGACGACCACACAATTGTTATTAAAGCCCAGATAATTCAAATCTTCTCATGTTTTTTTTTTCTTGCCCTTAGCCTCAGTCACAATGGCATAGACGACTGTTTAGCAGGAAGAATCTACACAGTTGTTTCCACTAGCAGCAACATACAGACAGTTCGGTAGGTGTGCATGGATGTTTTTGTGCAGTGTTTTCATACATATATTTAAGCAATATGGCGCAATAAAATGATAATTTAATATCATGTAAGTGACATTTCGGAAACTATATGGCCAAATGTTTTGCTTGTTTTTCCTCCGCTAGCAGAAATAGATCGTAAAGAAGCCACACCCACTTTATTGATTTGTAAATTCCCATTAATGCTGCTTCTGGTAGAATTGGCCTACCTACTTCCTTTTCATCTTCATCTGACGAGCTTTCATATATTAATATTAAGTTAAAAGTTCTTGAAAAGAATAGTCTTCCATGTCCACTGATGATGTTACTAACACTACTGTAGTAACCATTTCAAATCAGGAAGTGGAATTGTATGTGGCAAACACAGACAAGTGGAGTGAAACACACAGTGAAATGTCTCACTGCGGTTATAGGTACTATATACTGACTCACTATTCGCCCCTCGACCAATGAAATTAGTGGACCGGAACTAGCTGTATAAATACAGTATATACACTATGGCCAATAGTATGTGGGCACGTGACCATCAAACCCATATGTGCTTCTTTCCCAACCTGTTAACACAAAGTTGGAAGCACAGAATTATACAGAATGTCTTTGTACGCTGTAGCTTTACAATTTCTCTCCACTGGAAGTAAGAGGCCCAAACCTGTTCCAGCATGACAATGCCCCTATACACAAAGCGATCTCCATGAAGACATGTTGAGTGGAAGAACTCGAGTGTCCTGCACAGACCCCTGACCTCAACCCCACTTAACACCTTTGGCATGAACTGGAACTGGAGCTTCCTCTCATCAACATCAGCGCCTGACCTCTGCCTCACGAATGCTCTTGTAGCTGAATGAACACAACTCCCCACAGCCATGCCCCAAAATCTAGTAGAAAGCCTTCCCAGAAGAGTGGAGCTTATGGTGGAATGGGTGTGTTGGTTAGGTGTGCACAAACATTTGGCCATATAGTGTATGTATAAAGATGGTTGTGGAACTGGGGTGTATGTAATGGCTGACCTTTTTAATTAAAGAGATATTATTAATTAAATGTAATTATATAATACTATTTAATTTTTATTCAAATGTACTTTAATATTTTTTGTGTCTTCAGACTCTTCAACAACAGAATTACTGATATCGAGCCTTTCCGAAAAGACAAGCGTTTCGAGGTCTGGTGATGAGTGTGGACCAGTGTCCTGTTTTCACACTTCTCCCTAAACACTACAAGGAGTAAAGAATGAAGCATAGAGTCCTCATTATTTTATCCTTGTTATTCTATTATCTTAATTCTATTTTTTCTTATTATTTAATTATTGATTCTGCTGTAACCTTTGTGTGTCCAATTATTTTAAAATTTCATGGCTTGTTAACATGATATGTTAAATGTCTATTTTATTTTTATGTTAGTATTTGAAATTATGTTTTGGGTAGGGACTGGAAGGAAAGGAAAAGTGTATGTTAATAATAATTACCCCCCCCCCCCCCCCAGAATGTTAATGGTATTTTACAACATTAAACATGGAGTTGGGCCAATACTGGACTCTTAAGTGTTTCTTAATCTAATGGTATAAATATACATTCAGTCCATTGGGAAAAATTCATATGCAAGACTAGCACTGCATACAACAGCTCCAATAATTTCCTACAAAGAAAGCATTGTTATTTGAAAACTTAGAACCTACTTCCTGCAGAAGTCAGATCACCTGTAGAGAAAATTATATGCATTTTAAGATCAGATGATATGGAGAGGAGGGGACACTAATCATGCACAACGTGTTTATTTTAAAATTGTATATGCTGCATTTCAACATTCTTAAAAACGCCAAGTAAGCAACACATGCGGTTGTGTCATTCTGCAAAATCAGTTTAGCATGAAAGGAAAGTGATGAAGAGCATGGGGCGTGCTTTATGAACCTTTTGCTCATGAATCCTTAAAGAGATAATGAGGATAAAGAGCTCATGAGTGAAGGGAACATACCATGTGCCAGATAATGGTAGCTAATAATGAGCGCCTCCTCTCAGACAGGACCCACTCTTATCAGGCACCTATTAATAAACCCATAACTCTGTTTGTGTAATAATAGTGTATTGTTTACCTCCTGATCACATCTTTATTACACTGTTTTACACTCTTCCTCGCAGTGTATGTCATATCCTGAGCAGGTATGCATGCATGGGTTATAGTAACTCTTTAGAAAACCGATGGCTACTCACTGAGAAAACTTATGTAATAATCCAATTATATGGCACTGTAAGAACTCCTCACTGGACTGCAATGCCCTCCTGATTGGCAGAGGGTGACTCTCTCCATACTCATACTGAACTCTGCTACTCATTAGGCCTGACTTGTTACACCTGGGTTTTTACCCCCTATTTAAACAGCCTTGAACTAAGTCTCATTGTTCACTCTTGAGCCAATGTTACCTATTGCCTGCTCCAAGCTAAGTCTGTGTAGTTCATGGTTTTTGGGCCCTTGTGTCTGTTTGATTTTCTTTTTTTCCTTTACTGTTGCTCTTTTTGTTAGTAAAGACTCTGTTGTGGATTATCTCTACCTCCTTACCTCGGATTCATTACTCAGTGACCTTGTACATGAGAGACCCGGGTTTGACTCCCACCTAAGGAAGCCTCTTACAGGCACAAGGCATGAGAAGGGGAGGAGTATCTGTATAAAGCTGGTGTATTTCCCACATGATTTAGCAATTAATTTGCCCCACACGTTGAAGTCTCTTCAATGGTGTCAGGAAGCCTTGGATAAGCAGTGAACCCTACTAACCCCAAAAGCCAGTGGGCTAAAGGACTTTGTAACAAATAACCACCTGGGTAATGCCTGACATACAATTGTATGCAAAGGTTTAGATACCTCTGGCCAAATTACATATTTTATTGATTTTTGAAATTGACTGTTGACAACCACTGGAGCAAATTATTAAAAAAAATATATTCCTGCAGTAAATGGTTAATGCATAGCTACATTAAATTTGATGAATTACAATCTAAACATAAATAATAATTGTGATATGCAAAAGTTTGGACACCATTACAGTTGTAAAGTCCAAGAACTTAATTTACTTGCAACAGTATTTATTAATCTAAAAAGGTATTTGCCCAATGTGGGCTAGCCAGCAGTGATCCCACATGGGATTTGTGTGGGCTGGCCACAGAAAACATTTTAGATCATTTTTGGGATTTGTATGGGATAGCCTTTGCCCACACTACCCACACCTTGCCTATAAAGGGCCAATGTGGGCATGTTTGCTGGATTCCCTACCTTATTAATTAGAAGTAGGTTATAAACGTACCTAACAACAGAATAATAATATAGTAAAATAATAGTGGGGAAATGCATAATAATGACCAGTAAAGTAATAATAATAATAATAATAATAATACCCAGTGAAAAAAATTGAAAGGCACTACAGAATTATAAGGAGCTATTGAGCTCTCTCTTTTCAATAAGTGACTTAATTGACTAATTAATTATACTTTACATGTTTCCCATCATTAAGTTCTTATATAGAAGTAGTTGAGGCCAGATGCTTATTCCAGTTAACTAGCTCGTTTTTATTCAGAGGTCCGTTCCACTCAACACCTCAATGTTGGGCAATTGCATTACTATCATTAAGGACAGTAATGAATTATTATATTATATTATGTTCATTATTTCAAATTGAGTCCATATGTATATAATTTGATATTTGTTTTGCAGTGAATTCCAACCTGTGTATGTGTCACACAAGCACTTTTATTCAAACAAGTCACACAAGTCATACAAACACACTATGACAGTCACTCCAGGATTGCATAAATGCAGAAATGAATGAAAAATCAAGCAAACTCTGCAATATTTGGAGCTTGCAGTTTTTTTTAATTACCGCAGAGTTTCCACAGATTTGGGCCAAGACACATCATGTAACATCATCAAATTGTGCATTCAGCAAAAGCCCTCTTTGATTCATGTGTCAAACATGAGTACAGCTAAGAGGTCTCATTTACCAAGAAACATCACTGTGAAAGACCCTGCAGAACTATTTTGTGATCTTGCAGAGTTTTTTTGTGAGTGTTGTGGCCAAAAATTGCTTGATTTTGCTGCGTTATATATATATATATATATATATATATATATATATATATATATATATATATATATATATATATTTGTAATTATGAGCTTTTTGTTCTTTTTTTGTGGAAAACTGCTTGAATTGCTGAAATTGCAATTGCATGAAATAGTTTTGCACGGTCTTTTACAGTGATGTTTGTTGGTAAATGAGACCTTTCAGCTGTACTCATGTTCGATACACTTAAATAGAAGAGGTCTTTGGCTAAAAGCATGTTGTGATGACATCACATGACCCATCTTGGCCCAAATCTGTGGTAATTTTGAAAAATTGTTTGCCTGATTTTGCATTCATTTCTGCGATTGCAAATGGCAAAATCCTGGAGGGACTTGATGTATTATAAGAAATATTAAAATTAAAACCAGTTATGCAATCAGAAAGAAACTGCAATGACTGTAACCAAATGTTTTTCAAATAAATAAATATAAATATATATATTATTTTACCATATGATGTCCCAAACTTGTTTTTCAATTCTGCCATTGCTGTTTATTGACTTCACTTTTGATGATTTTAATAATGATTTTGATGGAGAAAAAAAAAAATGCTTGACACAATTTAGGATCAATGGATGGGAAGAGGACTCCTCACCAAGAGCAACAGGAAGTGCAGGAATAGCTTGTGGTATTTACTGACATCTTGTGGTGAAGATGGTGAACATCTCAGTATTGTCATACTATAGATCTGAAAATTGATGGATTCTAATTCTGCTAATAAAGATACCTAAAGTTAAACTGCTGACTCTCTTTATACCGCTGAATAATCACATGACAGCACATCACAATTATCACTATTGCTGTTTGTATAAATCAGCTCTAAAATTATTAGCACCCTCAGTAAAGTTCGGTTAAAAAAGTTATTTAAAAATGTTTTTGTGGTTAGATGAATTTCACTTAAAAGTGTAAAAAATTTATTTAAATAAGCATTATTACATGAAAAATAATATGTATTTTAACAAAACCACATGTCTGTTTTATATAATAATCATAATTTTAAAAAAAATTCAATAGAATCAGAATAAAACCAACATTTCCATTCACTCAAATGAGAAATAATTTTAAAAGGACCAAAAAAAGGGGAAAGACCTACTCTCTGCCTGGCATGCTACAAAACCCTACATTTTCACGTTATTTTTCGTTCTTTGTAAAGCACCCTGAATTGCCTCGTGCATGAAAATGAATTTTATAAATAAATTATCCTACCTTGTGTGTGTTGAATCTCAAATAGTAGAAAGTCACCATGGCTGTACTTGTGTTACAGAATTCAAATGTTTTGTGTAATAATTAATGCAATTATGAAACCTTTTAAACTCAGAAACGAGGCTAATGAAAGCCTTATGAAAAGAATTTATTATTTGAAAATGCTTGAAACACCACATAAAGACGACACCTGCTGGATTTGGTGTGAAAATTCACCTGAAATCCCTAAAACAAAACCCCACAATTTAGAAGCTACCTGTGTAAATTTTTATTTAATGATCAACTTTAATATTATGAACTAAGCCTAAAGCATGGAGGCAATGGTGATGGCCTTGAAGCACGTTGAAATGACAGCGCTGCTCAGGGAGATGTTGCAGATGTCAGTAAGTACACCCACTGGCTGGTCTGCTCATCCTCTGAGCACTCCAAGAGTGAGATAGTGAGCCTGATGGAAATTCAGTTCTGGCGTCAGTTCTGGCATCAGTTCTGGTTCCAAGACAGCCAACAATACTGCACTCAGAGCCTGTGATGCCAGCATATCATGAGAGGGAAGACATCAAAAACTACCTTCATCAATTCAAGCGTTTGGCACAGACTTGGAGTTTTTCCAGAGGAAGAGTGCACTTGTTAACTAGTGCCATTGCTTACTAGGAAGGCACAAGAAGTGTACATCGCCATGGATGAGGAGCATTCGGTGGTGTATGAGGATCTACATGAAGCATTGCTGGAAAAATGAGCCATTTCAGCAGAGACCTACCGACAGTGTTTCCTACAGACCTCTTCAAAACTGGGAAAAACACCCACAGAGATGTATCATTAGTTGAAAGGACTGTATGCTTGTTGGATAACCAAGGAGGAAATCGGTGAGCTGATTATCCTAGAGCAGTTGTTGCATGTGCTGCCGTATGACATGTGTACATTGGTGGAGGAGAGTGAGCCTGCAGATGGACTGACAGAGGCCCGACTAGCAATGCAGTACGCTAACGCACGCCGAGGGGGATGGCCACACCAACAATCAACAATGATAAGAGCTACTTCAAAGACTGAGCAGGACACAGAAGGTACTGTTTCTAATGTTTCTATGAAAAGTTTGATGTGCTTTTACTGTCAACAACAGGTTCATAAAGCTGCTAATTGCCGTCTGCACAACCCTAAACTGTAGAGCTACAGCTATGTGCCGGGTGGGGGGGGGGGGGGGGGGGGGGGGGGGGGGGGGTCATCATTTTGCACTGTTGCACAGTTTCTGTGAATAGACAGACCTTGAAAACTTTGATTGACACAGGAATTTCAACGTCACAGTTTAAACGTGGTTATGTCCCTGAAAATGTGATTGATTATTTGAAGACCATATCTGTACAATGTATTCATGGTGACAAAGTTAAGTACAGTTAAGTAATGTCAATGAACAAATGTATTTGATGTGTGTTGGGGTAGTTCACAGACTTCCTGCTGACATAGTTCTTGGACGGGATATACCAGTGTTGAATGACTTCTTAACCCTGTGTGATAAACCCACAAATACTCAAACTGTTTTATCATGTCCAGTGCTCACATGTACTCAAGCCAAGACTGGTTTGCAGCCTCTGTCAGACTTGGCAAAGTATTTGGGTATGCCGACACCCAATGTATCCACAGACGGTCTGGATGGCAGAGATTGGAAGATCCCAGCCAATATTGCCCAGTTACAGGAGGTCGATGTTACCTTAAAGCCATTATTTGCCAAATTAGGGGAAAGCAAAGTACATGTCTTCTCATCCCTAGATGTTTTAGGTATCTTGCACACACTATACCATGTTCAGGACATCTTGCACATCAGAAAACATACCAAAGACACAGTTTCCGTTTCTTCTGGTCTTCCATGTACACTGATGTATGCGCACACTGTTTGTCTGTTTGTCAGTGCTGTTTGCAGGGCTGCCAGAATGCCTCTGTATCCATTGCCGTGATCTCCATTTCATTCAAAAGAATCGCAATGGACATAGTCTGACCTCTGGAGAGGAGCAGTGCTGGTCACCAGTACATCTTGGTTATGTGTGACTATGCTACTTGGTATCCTGAAGCCTTCCCCCTAAGATGAATTACAACTGCCAAGGTAATCAGTGTTCTTGTGCAAATGTTTTCCACAGTCGGTACCCCAGACGAAATCATCATAGACCAAGGCACCAACTTTACACCGAGCTTAATGAAGCATCTCCACAGACAGCTGGGTATTCAGTCGATCAAGACGAGTCCCTATCACCTGCAGATGGACAGACTAGTTGAGAGATTCATCCAAACACTCAAGAACATGCTGAAGAAGTTCATCAGTGACACAGGAAAAGACTGGGACAAGTGGTTGATGTTCATGCTGTTTGCATATAGAGAGGTACCCCAAGCATCAACAGGGTTTTCACCTTTTGAATTGGATTTCAGATGGTCTGTCCAGGGTCCACTAGATCTGCTGAGGAAGAGCTGGGAAGCCCCTTCAACATCTGCAGTGGGTGAACAAGGCATTCTTCAGTTTGTACTGTGGATGAGAGACCACCTAGAGAAGTACCAAGAACAAGCTATCAAGAACTTGGAAGCGGCCCAGCAAGCACAGAAAAGATGGTATGACCAGTATGCATGACACAGAGAATACCAGCCAGGGCAGAAAGTACTGTTGTTACTGCCATCATCAACAAGCAAGCTATTCGCAAAGTAGCAATGGCCCTATGAGATCCAGAGACGAATGGGACCAGTTACTTATGAGATATTTCACCCAGAGAAGGGAAAATCCAGCCAAGTGTACCACAACAACCTCATGAAAGAGTGGTGGAAGAAGGCAGCAGTCAAAGAGACATGATTGTTTGCTTGCAAAGGAGCCCCAGAAGGCGAGGAGGGTGAGGATGAGATGAAAGATGTGGCTGTACAGAGACCTCTGGCAAAGATGGCCCTGGAACACCTGGAAGAGGAACAGAGGGAGCAGCTGCTACAGATCGTAGACAAACAACTGAATCTCTTCAAGACAGAGCCAGGAAGAACCATCCTAATCAAACACACCATCCAGCTCACTGACTCAATGCCTATTCGACAGCAGCCCTATCAGGTGCCTGAATGACTAGTCGAACCACTGAGGAGGGAGATTCAGCTGATGAGGAATATGGGCAATTGAGCCATCAAACAGCCCATGGAGCAGCCCGATTGTCTTGGTACCAAAAAAGGATGGATCTCTGAGGATCTGTCTTGACTTTCAGAAGCTCAACGCTGTCTCCAGGTTTGATGCATACCCAATGCCTCGGACTGATGAGCTGGTGGAATGGATTGGCCAAGCCAAATACATCACCATCTTAGACCTGTGCAAAGGATACGGGCAGGTGCCCTTAGCCCAACAATCCAGAGAGCACACTGCCTTCAGAACACCCTATTCCATTTTATGACCATGCCATTTGGGTTACATGGAGCTCCAGCCACCTTACAATGGCTGATGGATCAGGTTCTACCAGACGGAGGATTACTGTGTGGTGTATCATGATATCGTGGTCATCTACAGCCACAGCTAGGCATCTATAGCACCTGAGCAGAGAAAATCAGGGAGGCAGGCTTGACCTTAAATGTGCCAAAATTTGAATGGGCAAAACAAGAGATGCAATACCTAGGATTCCTGCTGGGCAACGGCAAGGTTTGACCACAGGTAGAGAAGGTGGAGGCCATATGAAACTGTCCAAGACCTCTGACAAAGAAAGAGGTACATGCCTTCCTTGGACTGGTTTATACCTGAGTTCTCCAGTGTTGCGGTACCCCTGACCAACCTCACCACAAAGTTGATTCGAAACCCAGTGCCCTGGATGGAGGAAGCTGAGTGGGCATTTCAACAGCATTTATTAGGCCCACGTGTAGCTAGAAGTAATCTTTCTGATCACATGGTTACTCTGGATGGTCTTTCTGTTTCATCATGTGCAGCAGTTAAAGACCTTGGAGTGATTATTGACTCCAGCCTATCATTTGATGCTCATGTAGATAATATTACTAGGATAGCCTTCTTTCATCTCAGAAATATTTCTAAAATAAGAAACATATTGTCACTACATGATGCGGAAATACTAGTTCATGCATTCGTCACCTCTAGATTAGATTACTGTAATGCCTTACTGTCTGGATGTTCCAGTAGGAATATAAATAAGCTCCAGTTAGTCCAGAATGCAGCTGCTAGAGTCCTAACTAGAACTAGAAGGTACGACCATATCACACCGATATTATCAATACTGCATTGGCTCCCAGTAAAATCTCGCATTAACTATAAAATACTTTTATTAACCTATAAAGCACTAAATGGTCTCGCGCCACAATATCTAAGCGACCTTTTGGTTTTATATAATCCGCCACGCCTACTTAGATCAAAAGATGCAGGCTATTTGACGGTACCTCGAATAGTGAAGGCTACAGCAGGGGGAAGAGCTTTCTCTTATAGAGCCCCACAGTTATGGAACAGTCTTCCTATTAGTGTTCGGGACTCAGACACAGTCTCAGTGTTTAAGTCTAGGCTTAAAACGTATTTGTTTACTCAAGCCTACCCTGACTAGATTCTGTTCTACTACTTCGCAGTCATAATAATCTTTTTTCTCCCTCTCTCCTTTCGCCGAGCCCCACATGAATTTATGGAGATACTAGAGATCCAGATCCTTTCTGCCTCTGGATGGAGCTCAAATCTTCTCTAATTCCAGACTGCTGGGACTACGGCTGCTCCTAAGGCCATACAGACTTCATATAAATCCATAATGAACTTTTTCACACTATCTGTTGTTCCCCAGATGAGGACGGGTTCCCTTCTGAGTCGGGTTCCTCTCAAGGTTTCTTCCTCTTAAAACATCTTAGGGAGTTTTTCCTTGCCACCGTCGCCACTCAGTGGCTTGCTCAGTTGGGATAAATTTGCACCTTTAATATCTGTATACCATGTTGATATTTCTGTAAAGCTGCTTTGAGACAATGTCTATTGTAAAAAGCGCTATACAAATAAAATAAATAATAATAAATAATAAATAACAGCTGAAGGACAGCTTATGTAACAATCCCGTGCTTCCGAGTCCTGATTTCTCCCAGAGATTTTTAGTTCAAGTAGATGCTTCTGCTAATGGATTGGGAGCTGTACTGGCACAAGGAGAGAGGGGCCAGGAACACCCAATACTTTACCTAAGCCGTAAGCTGCTAACCCAAGAGACTTCATACTCCACTGTGGAGAAAGAGGAACTTGCCATCAAGTGGGCATTAAGTTTCCAATGTTACTTGCTGGGAAGAGAGTTCAATCTCGAAACAGACCATCAAGCACTGACCTGAATAAAATCAGCAAAGAATCAAAATGCCAGGATAAAAAGATGGTACCTGTCACTGCAGCCTTACCACTTTGAGATCAGACACCGACCTGGAAAAGAGAACCTGACTGCTGATTACCTATCCAGATTGCTGTGTTCGTCAATCTAGGAGAGGAGGGAGGTAACATGACAGAGGGCTCTGTCATGATTGCGGCAGCAATTAATCCACTATCCACCCATACACACACATAATCCAATATCCACCCATTTTCTGGTTTTCCCTACCCTTGGGTGCACACTAGGGCAGGTTAATGTGCCAGCTGCATACATAATGTACACACATATTCACAGCTCTCACTGTTTTCAGGGCCACCTTGTCACCTGCCCTGAATACGGAGACTCTGGTCCTCAGCAGTGCAAACACCTACGTAGTCATCCACAGCTTCTGGTTGGAGCATGTGCTGATGGTCTTGGAGACAGTGATGTCATCAAAAGACTTCACTGTTGGTCTCTTTTCTCTGTCCACACTGTAACTGATGAAGCGTTCCTGTGTCATTCCACTTTATTACACATAACTTTATTTATAGACGTTAACGTCTAATAGCCTCATAGGAAATATTTACTGTAAAAAATGTTGATGCATCCTATACATATTCCCCCCACTGTAGCAGATGACCAAGCAAGTGTAATTTTGAACTTCATACAAACCCAAAGCTCACCTAATGTCCCTTGGACAATTGTTAAAGTAGGATGTCATGATGTGCTTATACTGCTAGGATAGGTGGCACATGTCTAATGCAAAGTGCCTGTAGACTTTGACTTGTCAGACCCAGTTATCCTGCTTGAATCCAACCAAGAAAAACTGCAGGTTGATCAGCTTGATCTGGGTGATGGCCTATTAGAGGTTTACAGAGCCCACAGCCCATTCATCAAAGTCCCTATAGGGAATCATACAAAACATGATGTTACTCTGCCTTGACAAATAGCATTTGGAAGTATACAGCCAATTTCCAAAATCATAGAGACAGACCAGGTAGTTGAACTCATGTTGAAGTCAACAGTGCTGACACCACTGAAGATTTTGACAGAAACGGGGCTGAAGTGATGTTGTACTGGGATCCTCCTGTAGACATAAGTCACTTGACTGAGGAACAAAAAAACATTGCAAGGAAAATGCTTTATGCAGAATCCCTGGCATTTGCACATAATGATTAAGATGTGGGCTGCAGTCCAAGATTACAAATGGCCATCAATCTCACAAATTATATTCCTGTTCAGAGATCATACTCCTCAGTACCGAAGCCCTTGTACAAAGAAGTTAAATAATACATACAATATCTTCTTGCAAGAGGGTGGATTGTCAAGTCAAAATCTACCTATTACACACCATGTTGTCTGCATCCGGAAAAAGCTTGGACTGTGTGTCGACTGCAGGCTGTTAAATCAGAAAACAATTCCTGACAGACACCCTCTTCCTCAAATTAGTCAAAAAACTTATGCACAAATGGAGAAAACTGCACTTGGAAGGAGTACTCCTATATTGTAAGACAGAGCAAAGACATCGCTTCATTTTGCCTGCCCAGTACAAACAAATAAGCACCAAATCTTCAAGCACCTACATGACAACATTACTTGCATTATATACGGTACCTGTAAAGACTTTCAACAATTCTGTATAAAACAATATTGATTTTGAAATCTAAATGTATAACCTAAAAGTAAATTTTGTTTTCTAATTTAACTTGGCCCCTTAACATTTGTTAGCTGTAGTCTAACGCACAAGTTCATACCAAGTGGCTGTGAAGTCACTCAAGTTTAAGCATGTCAGCAGAAATGAGTGGCTGTTTTGCTAAATGGAAATATTCTCATTACTTATTATTATTATTATTATTATTATTATTATTACACAAGTAACCTACTGAAGCACCTGGCACACCAACATAAAAATCACTTTTGAGTGATTTGTGTGCAACGACAGATGAAACTGTGGAAATCCCTATTAGGAAGGTGAAACTTGATTTTAGGGAAAAAACAACTTATCTGGACAGAGGCACCTTCAGAAAATCCTGGTGAATCTGATGAATGTGAAGAGATACATGTGTTTTAGTGCCCTGCAGTAGAGCTAGAACTGTCAGAAGCATAGACTAGTCAGACTGTTAGACTAGCTAGCCCTGAAGGAAAGAGTTTCAGGAGAACTATCCTGACCTGCACTACTGACAGTCACACAGAACAAGTTAGAAGATCCACATGTGACAGACGGCCAGCAGAGAGGCTTATTTACAATACGTTTAGTCTGCCTACAGTTCAGTCATACCCTACAATAAACAGTTTAGGGGCTTATGTGATGGGTCAGATTCCATATTGAGGAATATCACCTTACCACTTTGCACCTCATCCCATTGCACCTTAACACATTACACCGCTATTCCAAAGAGTTTCACACATGCCACCAATACTTAAAAAAAATATTTTATTAAGTGATATAATGTAATGCCAGGACCCATTTTTATTTTGTTTGGGAGTGTGTGACACACACACATTTATGGTCACATTTTTGTTTAATCTGAGAATTTATTTTCAGTACCTCTTAAAATAATTTTGAGTCAGTACCTCTCCAGCTGCAAAGGGGTGCTGATCATGGGTCTTAGTGGCACACTAACTGTTATTACTCAGACGCTGTCAAGCCTCACCTTAGAAAAGCCACTAAAATTTCCCATGTCTTTATTTCCCCTGATTATTCATGCAACTTAATCTGTACTCAGGTCCTATGCCCTGGGATCTGTAACACGATTTTAGAGTAATTATTGACTGTAACATGTGATCAACAGCGATTGTTTAATTCAGTCCATTAGTCCGAAGTTGCTACAGCTGATTTGAGACTGATATAACTGCCACATTTGACACAGATTTATTTCAGTCTCCAATGAGCTTAACATTTTGAAAAAGCATTACTATTTAAAAGAAATGTTGTTTAAAAATGTTTCTCATTAATATGTCTAATTATTTTATCTTTGCAAGAACTAGACATATTGAGCAAATCAAAACTAATACAATTTCAGATTAAGTCCATTTCATGCAACGAAATATGTAACATTATAAAAAAGGACATACTGTTTATACTGTGTATTAAAGTATTAAAGTTAATATCCAATAACCTGTGGGGTGACAATCAAACAGCACACCTTAGCGTGAAGTAGACAAGCTTATTTAATGGTAATAATAATAATAATAATAATAATAATAATAATAATAATATGCATCTTAATGAATAAAAATCTTCATTTTACAGAAAGAAGAATAACAATATTTAGAGCACAAAGGCAAAAACGAGGATGGAAGGACGCTGAAAAAAAGTTAAATATTACTTTTCAATATATATCCATTTACATATTTTGTATTTTAAAACTTTTTATTTAACATGAACATTTACAAAAGAGATATTTGTTTAATATAAATCCTTATAAATAAACTTTATCAATATAGAACAAAATACAGAATTTGAGAAGGACAGAAAGGGGAAAAAAGAGTGTTATTTACAGAATTTGCGAGAAATACAAAAGAACAGACTATACACAGGAGAACCAGAGGGGAATGTGCTCTCTCTCTCTCTCTCTCTCTCTCTCTCTCTCTCTCTCTCTCTCTCTCATAATGAATGCATCATTTTTGATGCCGTTTGTGTTCAGATTATTTGCTGAGCTGTACACAGACACCCGCTAAAGGGGATTTTCAATTCTGCACAAATATTCAACACTTCTTTCAGTTCATATACAGAGAGCTAGACTATGATTAAATAATTCAGTCAGAAATAAATACACATTGTTCATTTTGCCATAATTTTTCCCACTTACCCAAAATGTTGTCCTGAAAAAAACAAAAAAAACCTTCACATTTTCAAATTTGGAAAGGCTGATAGATGCCGTACCTACCTCCACATGTACAACCTCGTCTACTGATGGAAAAACAACATTACTGACATTACCTTACAGAAAAACATATCAGTGATCACACCCGTTTATGTGAAGCGTTCTCCATACAAGCCTGTGACTTTTAGAGCTGCTGTTATAGAAAATTTTATCAACACCTTCTGACCAATCACAATCCAGAACTGTAGAACAGCGCTATGCTGTAAAGCTTTTTACCCAATGTGAACTTTTCCAGGAGAAACTGACCTAAAAAAACCAACCCATTTACACATCAGTAATTTTCATAATTTTTCCAGAATCTGATGGGTTTTCACAGACTCTGCCACAAAAACAGTTGATAAACCAAGACTGCTGATGTTTCATGTATGAATCTACAAGTAATGACATTCTGGTGCAAGAAGGACAAAATGTACTTCACTTTTGGAAAGATAATTAAGGGCGTAAACTTGTGAAACCAGGTAGGGTTAATATTAAGAAATAATTCTAGAATATGAATATAAAATGTGAATAAATCACCCAATGCTTATACACGGTTAATATCGAATGTTCAATATGGATATTTTTATCTGCTTCATGTATATTTATTTACTCTATTTAAAAAATGGTAATGCTTAAAATGTCAATATCTACTTCAGTGTCAACGTTCAGAAAAAATACAAAACAAAAAATATATGCTGACTAATATAATCTGAATGTAATTTTAATTTACATATGAATAATTTGTGTTAAATATAAAGATAAGTAAGTAAGGGTCAGTGAACGAGATATATATTACACTTATGCTTATACTACAGCTGATTTAACTGATCAATCTCTCTCTCTCTCTCTCTCTCTCTCTCTCTCTCTCTCTCTGTGAAGATGAAAAGGAAAATAAGAATGAATAGTAAAAAGGCATGTTTATATGTATATAACATACTATATGAATGAGATATGGAAGGTATCACAATGTACACACACACACACACACACACACACACACACACACACACACTCACATATACACAGAGATCAGAGTATACTGTATGTACATACACACACAGCAAATGTTAACATCTCCACATTCAAAGACTCAAAACAAGTGTCAGTTTTCCACAAAAAAGTGTCCTCTGATTTTTTTCTTTTCTTCCTTTCTTTTTTTTTTTTTTACACTTCTTTTTACCCCACCCTTTACATCTATCAAACCCCCATAAATGCTTTTATACAATTTATTTTGGATGAAAATGACAAAATGTTATAACAGTCAGCCGTGGAACATTACTATGTGGAAGCATTTATATATATATATATATATATATATATATATATCTTTTTAAACCTTTGAATAATAGTTTTAAAAAAGTCATTAGTAGTTATAGATATAATAATAATAATAACAACATCAGGGATCATTTTTTATACTAAAACATATATATTTTTAAAATCATGTAGCTTAGCTTCTGGCTGGAAGTACCTGGGTTGTTGAAAGAGAGAGTAAACAGTGACAGCAGTGGTAAAGCCTCATCAGATCAGAAGATTACAGTCTTGATGAAGAGCACGATCCAGTTCTGTGTTCCAGCACTGTTTTAAACACACTTTTATTTTATTTAAATTTATTTCCCCTCTCAAAGGTATATCACTGATGTCACACGGTGGTGTGTATCCTGTGTTTGAGTATAGATGCAGATGCCCCTGGGGCATATCCTTCAAAGGTTCCTGCTCCAAAAGTTAACCTTGCTAGGCATTTGAGACCTTCAAGAATTTGAGGCCTTTTCTTATTTACTCATTTATGACTTTATCAGCATACCTGAGAATCGAGTCTAAATCTGTGGCAGATATTTTTCTGTTTAGATAAGTGGCTAGCATATTAGTGGCATCATTTAGCCAGATAAGCAGTTATGTTATATCATGTAAATTTTTCCCCCACCCACTAGCTAGCTCTCCACTATCACATGATAGCCTACAAGTGGGGATGGAGAAGGCTAACACATACCTTCTCTAAGACACACGAAACCAGCCAAACACATCTTTTCAACCCACCGGTCATAAATCCCGGGGCAGCTGAGCATTCAGAGGAAAGTGCTGTCTGCCCTCTTCAACACACATGAGCCTATAAATGTGCAGGATTATCTATTGTCAATGTGATTGACAGGAGGGAAAGAGTATGCCCCAACCCACTTAAAGAACACTGCTAATTATGCTCTCTTTGACTCCCAGCCACAGATTGCTGTAACATCATTGGTATTTGAATTCATGATCCCCTGATGATAGCTAATTCAAGTGAACAGTCAGAGCTGCTGTTGTATGAAAATAATGCCTGCCGGGGGGAGTATCACATACTGCATATATCACAGAGATTTGCCAATATTACAATGTTTAATACGTCATACATTTTAGCGGTTTATAGTTAGATTTAATTTCTGTGGGATGTCCGTGAAAAGAGTTAGTTCTTGTTCTCCCTTACTGAGACTGAGAGCACATAATTATAAGAATTTCTTTATTAAACAACAACCCATTTTTAAATCTGTTTATTCATCGTAGATTATGTGGAGCATCTGCTGTACACGACCCTGTGAATGAGCTGTGTGTGTTAAACAGCAAATGTGTGTTAAACAGTGCTGGAGCACAGAGTGAGTTTTCTAGTTTTCTAACCTTTTCCACAGGAGGTTAGCAAACATGAAGAGAGTCATGACATCAGCAACAGGAAGTGGATCAAGATGCTCACTCATTGGAAAGAAGGAAGAAAGGTGGGGCAGGTTTCGCATAGGACACGTGCCACAGCAGGAAATGGTTAGCCCTGTTTAAAAATAAGGAGCCATCATTATATTATGGGAGACTGAGATATGAAATTCTGATATCTCTGTGTTGATCTCGTCCTCATTCGGTGGGAATGCTGACACTGTCAAGAGTTTCAGCCAGAATAAATTCAGTGTCATTCCACAAATCCACTTGTAATCAGTAGCTTGTTGTGCATGTTTTTCCTCTATGTGGAAGCACAACTAGAAAGACTTCAAGACTATTTTGAGGATTTTTTAGGTCAGTGTAACAAAAAAAAGGGCACATAATTGCATCCAGGAAGTGCTATAAAATTGAAAGCACAAGACAGAGTGACATCACAGCACAGGAAGTGGACTGATCAAAACTCGTCGAACAGGAAGTGGATTATTTTTATTCACACAAGACCTTCGCTGTGGGTCTGGATGCCCTGATCCATTTTCACACCGATGGTATGGGCGGAGCCAAACGCTTGGCCTTGTTCTCTCAGCTGTGTTCAGACGGAATTTTTTTCTTCAATATATATTTGTGTGTGTATATATGTGTACATGGATATTTATATCTCTTAAGCACACTTTTCTGCATCAACAAAAATATAGAAAAATAAAACGTTTTGTGAAAACGTGCTCTGTCCTTTCATTCTGCTTTTTCATCTTTTTTTTTTGCTCTTTTTTCATGCCCCATCTGCTTTTTGGCCATTCTGGTCTTGTGTTTCTTGTCATTTCTGGTTGTGTTGTGTCCATCATTCCTCTGTCGCCCTCTGCTGCCGAGCACTGCAGTCCATCTCTTTCTCCTCATTTTTACTGAAAAATAAAATTCACATCAGGTGAAGCTGAAAATCTGATCTCTGATATAGTGTTGAAAGAAATAATAATAATAAAATAAAAAAAAAAAAATAATAATAATAATAATAATAAATCTCTAAAGCATGACTGAAGAGATGAAATAACGAAAGAAAGAAGACAGCAAGAAAGAAAGAAAGAATTATTAGATGTAAAAAGAATGAGAAAGACAACCTAGAAAGGAAGACAAAACAAATAAATAACTAAATAAATAAAGATGAAAAGAAAGAAAGAAAAAGAAAGACAGGAAAAAACAAAAAAGAAACAAATAAAAATACAATAAAACATTTTTCCGTAAAGCGCTGTTTTGCGTGAAGCGCTGTTTCGTGTGAAGAAATGTTTTGCGTAAAGCGATTTTTTGCATAATGCATTGTTTCATGTAAAGCTATTTCAAAGGGAACTTAACGTTGTGTTTATCATAACACTATGGGAGCACCCTCGCCTGCGACCGGCATCTGAAACTTGTGTAAAATCATGCCTATTTATAGGCCTGTCATGATCATGATCAGGCAATTAAGCGCGTCGAGTGATATAAATATGGCACCTGTGAACCGCGCCATCAGCCTTATTATCTTCAGTGAGACTGCATGTCGGTTGTTTGTGTAAACAAACAAAAAGACGCTTTATTTCCTCTCTATCTTTTCTCAAAATCTCAGAACTTTTCTATCCCTTTTAAAAAAGAGAAGAAAAAAAGGAATGAGCGCGAGAGAGAAATATGAGTGAGAGAATTCAGGAAGTGTGTTATGGCTTGCTCCCGTTTCATCATGGGGAGTAGTGCACACTTTCTGTGTGAAGTGTCCTGGGAGCATGCGATGGCAGCCTCGAGAGGCTGCGCATTGTAACGCCTACATCAGGCGGCTCCGCTCGTGACTCGCTCTCTTCTCGGAAGCCGAAACGAGTTGGGTTTCAGAGCCTCGTGGATCTGGGCCGGCCGCTGCCGAAGCAGCTAGCCATCTCAGGTCTGGGGGATCTCTTATGGCTCTTGAAGAGGAGCCAGAGATGAGCGCTTCTCTATCTCTTTCTCTGTCTTCTGGGTCCGGCTCTGCGCTGGATTTTGGAGCTCGCTTCGCGACTACTCTTTCCACTATGAAAGCCAAACCTCTCTTACACCGAGGAGCCAGAATGGTGTACTAAAAACTGAGAGCAGCATATAAAGAGCTGCTTGAAGAGATTACTAAGGCTGGATGAGCTTTTTTCTCCCCAGTGAAAGTAAATCCCTCACTCTGCAGAAAACTCCCCTTTCTTCCAGAAGTGCATGGCAAAATATCAAGCTTCTGGGGGGAAAAACATGCATAAACCGTATTTATAACCCCACGGTGTTGGATTATTCGGCCATTGTGGGGAGTGAACGGCATGGCTATTTAGCTATGCTGAAGGTGGAGGAGGCGCTTGCGAGCTACCTCTTTCCATCGATGGCAGATAATTTAGGGTGGCCGGCTTTGCCATCCAAGCCTCCGTGTAAGGCCACCGTGGCATTGTTGGGCAAGGCCTATGCAGTAGTAATCTTGCTTGTGGGTCACTGCAAACAATGACAGTGTTGCAGGCCTACCAAGCAGACTTGCTGAGTGAGCTTGATATATGGCGGCATCCAGCCAGTTTCTTCCCTGTTGTGTCGAGTTCACCCGGGCATCAACGAGTGGAGCCCAGACCAGCACTAGTGTGAGGGAGACACAGAAGGCGAGTATGGCAGCCCGCCAACCCCCGCAGACAGGCAGGGGAACCAGGCGTCCACAGTCATGGCCTGCTACTAGGCCTGTTCTGAGAACGGTCATACAGGCCGAGCAGACAAATAAGAGCGATCCTGAGGAGCCGTGGAGGGACGTATTAGGGGACATGAGGTTGTTAGGGCAGTTAGCCCCCAGTGCTACTGTAGGCCCTCCCCTAGCCAAGGCTGTCCCAAGTTTTCAGTGTTCTCTGGTCAGCGAGCTGTCACAGGGCAGCGAAAATCTGATGCTTTCCCTCCAATAGAAAGTGGAATAGTTAACGTCACTAAAAGCCCATATGGCAGCATTTAAACTACTGCCAAATGTGTCTGCATGGGTTCTGTCTACTGTAGAAAAGGCTTACTGGGTTCAGTTTAGAGCTCGACCCCCCGGTTCAGAGGTGTGCTCACCACAGTAGTCAGCACAGACCAGAGCCCGATGTTAGCGCAGGAAGTAAGATCCCTCTTGGACAAAGGGGCCATAGAACATGTACCCCGTTCCCTGAGGGAGGGAGGTTTTTACAGCCGTTATTTCCTGGTCCGCACAAAACAGAGTAGTATGCGGCCAATTAGATCTGCGTCATCTGAACTGTACTCTTCGGACATACAGGTTCAAGATGCTGATGCCCAAACTTATCGTTCTACAGATTCAGTTTGAGGACTGGTTTGTGACAATAGATCTAAAAGATTCATATTTCCACAAAGAAATATCGCTAGCTTTACCCCCTTGCACCTTCACAAAGTGCATGGATGTCATTCTGGCTCCACTGTGACTCCAGGGCATCCGTGTACTAAACTACCTGGACGACTGGTTAATTCTAGCATGATCCAGGGAACTGGCGGTTTAACATTGAGATGTTGTTCCCGCTCACATGTAGAGCTTGGGGCTCAGGTTAAACCTCAGAAAAGTATGCTTTCTCCAGTGCAGTGGACAACTTTTCTAGGGGTTATAAGGATTCTACTACGATGAGGGTGTTTCTATCCCCAACATGCGTAGAGTCAATACTATCAACACTGAGCAAGATAAAGCTGGATCTTGGTATCCCCTCCAATCTCTATGGGAGACTATTGGAGCTTATGGGCAGCCAGCGTCATACCATTGGGCCTATTGCACAGGAGACCATTTCAGTGGTGGCTGAGAAGTTGGGGGTTTCATCCAAAGATGAAACCTCTGAGAGAAATCAGTGTCACGCGGCAATGCCTACGTGCTCTGAGAATTTGAGTGTCCCCGGTTTCTAGTCTTGGGTCACATTCTAGGGGTGTCTCCTTAGCGCAAGGCGGTAATGACAGACACCTTCACAGGCTGGAGTGTGGTCTTAGACAGCTGTCCAGCTCACGGTCTCTGGAGTGGCATATAAATTGTCTAGAAATGTGGGCCATATTTCTAGCACTGAAATTTCTTCTTCCTCAATTGAGAGGTCACCATGTGTTTACAGACAACACAGTGGTGGTCTCATATATTGACCACCAGGGAGTATTATGCTCACATCCCCAGACAGGCGCAACTAATTCATCTCTGGGCAGAGGGAAAGATTTGTCAGTGAGTGCAATGTACATTCTGTGCAACTGGAATGTGGGGGCAGATGTCCTGTTGAGGCAGGGGCTGATGCCCAGGGATTGGTGGCTCCATCCACAAGTGGTGGAGTCCATATGGCGGAGGTTCGGCCAAGCGGAAGTGGATGTATTTGACTCTGAGGAGACACCACAATGTCCACTGTGGTTCGCCCTCACTCCTCCCTCACCATTAGGGCTGTATGCCATGGTGCACACGTAACTGATGTCACATAAAGATTCTGGTCTCACAACTGAGGTTGTAGAGACCATGTTGAATGCTAGAGCACCATCCACAAGGAAATTGTATGTGCTTAAGTGGCAACTTTTTGTGTTGTGGTGTGAGGAACATCAGCTAGACCCAGTGAACTGCGCAATAGTTATAGTCCTGGAGTTCTTACAAGAATGTTTCTCAGCAGGGATGGCTCCTTCTCCAATCAGGGTATACATGGCCACCATTTCAGCCAGCCATGTCCCTATTGATGGAACCTCTGTGGGGCAACATCTTCTAACTTTGAGGTTTATATGTGGTGTCATGTGGCTGAGGCCAATCTGCAGAGCACGCATACCTTTCTGGGACCTTTCTGTGGTCCTGGAAGGTTTGTCAGGTGCCCCATTTGAGCCCTTAGTGTCAGCCTTTAAGAAGCTTCTGATTCTAAAAGGTACCTCTTCTGCTGGCCTTGACATCTCTCAAGCAAGTAGAGCTACAAGCTCTCTGTTGTACCTTCCTGCCTTGACTTTGCCCATGGATTAGCCAAGGCCTTCCTGTATCCTAGGCCAGATTATATTCCTAAAGTGCCTACATCTGCTCTCCAGCCAGTAGTGTTGCAGGATTTTTGCCTTCCTCCGTTCCTCAAGAACAAGAGAAATTGCACCTACTGTGTCCAGTAAGGTCTCTCTGTACTTATGTCCACCACTCTGGCCAGTGGCATATGTCAGAGCAATCGCTGGTCGGCTTTGGCAGTGACAGTGGAGGTGATGCTCTGTCAAAGCAGTGCATCTCTAATTGGATAGTGGAAGCAATCTCTATCGCTCATGAGACGAGGAGGCGACCGCCCTAATGGAATGAGTCCTTATGCCCAGAGGCATAGGGAGACTGCTCGTCTCAGGAAGGCTTTGTCCAAAGGGGTATCTTTACAGGATGTGTGTGCTGTGGCGGGGTGGTCTACACCACACACATTCATTCAATATTCCAACCTGGATATACAATCCACCCCAAGCTCGAGTGTCTTGCAGTGACCCTTGGGCTCAGATATTTTTGAACAGGCCATACCCTCAGTATGACGCAGTGGGTATTCTCATTCCCACAGCGTGGAGCTCACGCAATGTTTAGATCCCTTTGAAAGGGAACGTCTTAGTTACGCAAGTAACCCTGTTTTCTGTGAAGGAAAGAGACGTTGTGTAGCTTTGTCATATTGGCATGCCTGTGAATTGTGTCTTCGCTTCAGATAATAGAGGCTGACATCACGATTCACAGGTGCCATTTTTATATCACGCGACAAGCTTAATTGCCATGTCACCTGATCATGGCAGACCTATAATTACAATTATAATTATAATTAGGCATGATGTTACACAAGCTTTAGATGCCGGTCATGTGCAAGGCGCTTCCATACAGCGTTCAGCTAATGCAACATCTCAATCCCTTCTAAGGGACGTTTTGTGTAAAGCAATGTTCCATTTAGAGCAATGTTTTATGTAAATCAAGGTTTTGTGTAAAACAATGTTTCATAAAATGATGTTTAGCATAAAATGATGTTCTGAAAAGTGATATGAAGTGTTTTTTGTAAAGTGATGTTTTGTATAAAGTAATATTTGTTGAAAGCAAAGGTTTAACAATGATTTGTATGAAGCGATGTTTCCTTTAAAGAGATATTTTTTCTGTAAAAAGTTATTTCTTTTTTTGTTAAATAGTTTTTTTAATGTTGAATTTCATGTGACAAAAACCCTCCATGAAAGCATCATGAATGAAACATTAACGAGTGATGATGCTGTCCTGTAACCTCTTTATTCACACACTAAATCCAACCAATTTACTTTTATATGAGACATATACTGTAGAAACATCACATATTCTTGAGAAAAACAAAATACGGGAGGTTTAGGCATAATTTAACAACAATCAATTTAAGAAAATCAATCACAGCTCTCAGGAAAAAGAAAATAATTTGGAATTGGGTTGAAACCCGAAGTGTAACTTCGGATTGCTAGTCTTAAAAAAAAAAAAAAAAATACATGACACCTTTATCAAGATGTGTATTGTGTATATTAGATTAAAAAAAGAAAGAAAACTTAAATACATCCATAATAAGATAAATAGAGACATATAAAAGATTGATAATAGAATCAACAGTATATGCAGCATGTACACAGAACTCTATATACACATCACTATGTTTTCTTTGTTGTTGCTCATATTCTTTTTGCTTTTTCAAAAAAGATATCTTCCTAAAACTTTCTCTGAAGCAGGTATTTATAAATCATTATTATTCTTCATAGGCGTTTTTTTTTTTAAATATTAAACTCATATAATAACATGTTACAAATGTCTAATGATTTACAACTGTTAATTAAAAAATATAAATGAGAAGAAAAATAAAATGTCTCAATTTCCTGCTTCATTTCTTCAAAAATACAAAAAGTAATAAATAAATAAATAAATAAATAAATAAATAAATAACTAAGCAAACAAATCAATGAATAAATCAATGAATAAAAGAAAGAATGAAAAAAAAATGAAACAAACAAATAAAAACACTGCAAAAGTTCATGAAGCATTATAAGGGGTATTATTAGAAGTTATACTCTACACTGCTTACCAAACTCCAAAGAATTCCAAGCACAGACATGAATGATTTATGAATACAGGCTTCATAAAAAAGTTTTCACAGAAGTTTCTTTGATAATAGTGAAGTAAACATGATAGCCTGCGTTGCAGAGCTTTCCCGAAGACCCAGAGTTTACACATTTTCTACGTAGGAGGTGATTAGTAGATACATTATACCTGTGCTGATATGTAGACTTTATAACAGAGTCATATATAGCTGCGAAATATATATTGTATTAATATGTACCTGAAAATAATGAGATTTAAAAAAAAAAAAAAAGCTAAACCCGTTTGCTGGTTCATTGGACAGGAAACAGTAAAATGTACATTATTGAAATAAACTTTACAAATGATAAAGTATTAAAATAAAACATTAATACATTGTTTATTGTTTTTTTCATGGCTCAATACATAGCAGCCTTTGTTTGCACAGATGTATGAGTGAAGTGATGTAGTACGGAAAGACAGCTGCCTTGAGTAAATATGTATGTATAGTAGTGGTATACACTGGAAATAATGTGAACTATTGTTAGAATTTCACAGCTCTATTTTTTCCCATGTATATTTTTTCACGTTATTTTCACCCCAGCGATTTCCTCATAAAATATACATTAATATAGATTGAGGTGCACAAACCTTATTTGTTTCCTGAATTATTTAATTTTGAGCTCAATAGAATATATTCAGAAAAAAACCCCCATAACTAAGCGATGACATTGAATTATGAAAGGTTAATTCAGAACGTGGCCCGTGTTCGGTACACCAGGGGAGGAATGCTGACTCTGGATACATTATTATTATTAAATAAAACACCACAGAGCTTGGATGTTTTTAGTCTAATCTGTATGCATTCAATATCAGTCTAAAGATGTGCTGTTGGGGATGTAGTCGGTGTTTAGAGAGTGTTTATCCCTGACTCTGTAGACGGTCACATGTTCGACTATGAAATGCTCCTGAGGCCCCTTTATAAGTTTGGGAAGTTGGCGATTAAAGGGTTTGGCAAATAAATAAATAAATTTAAAAAATGGAAATTATGTGGCACACGTAATATACTCTGAATGCAGTTAATTAATCAAGACCTATTTCGTGTCTAAAATAGCTACCAATTAATAGAAGTCTGTCTCAGCCAAAATTCTTATATTCAAAACAAGTCTCATTATTGGTTCACTGTTTAATCTCACATGGATACTCTAGATTAGAATCTTACATGGATACTCCAGCTGCTGCTGTAATCCTAAAGACAGTCCTGTTGCTCATAGCAGGGCTCTTATTCACAATCTGCTCATACTGAACACTCAGTACTGCTTGTCTTTACTCTTCTACACCTGAATCCTCTCATGATTTATAATCCTAATATCAAAGGTTTCTTCCTCATGTCGTCTCAGGGAGTTTTTCCTCACCACTGTCACCTCTGGGTTGTTCATTAGGGATCGGAATCTACTGTACATTCGGATTTCTGTAAAGATGTTTGTTATGATGTCTGTTTTTAAAAAGTGTGTATGAAAATGATCATTTGCATGATTTCCAGCTTTCTAGTACAACTCCAAGATTTAGCCATAGCTAAGGAGTGGTTCTGGTCACCCGTCAAAACATCGACCAGCATCAACTGTACACAGTGAGTTTAGTTCATGTTCATAGATGGCAGGAAGTCTGACTGTGTCTGATACGCTGGCATCATTGAAGATTTTGGGAGATTTTGGAAACAGGCTTTAATTATTTGATAGCTACATTAGCTATGAGCTGTAATACAAAATACATTTGTTGCTTTAAACACCAAATGTGTCACCAGGTAAGTGGAAAAACAAGTATATTTCTTCAGTTTTTTCTTTTTTGCGGAACTATCACTTTAACAAACTTGAAAGCTCACAGTGACATGTTTTATACTCCGTCATAAACATTTTGGCGTGGCATGTAGAAGTACGTTTGGGTGATTATCTCTCTACATTTCTCTATTTATTTATCCATCTCAAATTTCTGCTTTTGGAAAGTCTGATATCCATAATAATGGGAAACTCAGGGAAGATGTAAATGATCATTGGATAAAACAAAAATGAAGTCACCTGGACCAGCACTGCATTAAATGGTTGCTATTTAAAGACATAACAAAGCTACAATGATGAATATAATGTAAGATAAAAAAAAAAAAATCTTCAATAGCCAATTAATGAGAAAGTCATCCAAGAATATTCACTTTGTCAGAACTAGCTGGTAATAATAATAAAATAAAGCTAATCAGTGATATCATACTGGAGTAGTTAATTTGTATGTAATGCTATTAAATATTGACCTAGTTTTAAAAGGCTGTGTTCCGAAATAGTTTTTTTAATGCACCGTCATTGACTTGCCCTGTTCCCCCACTATCTTAGCATTACTTTATTGAATCACGCGTGTGTGACATTTGATAGATAAGGGGTGGATCACTGTACAGTTCATGGGAAGAATTTTACCCAGAATCCACTGTGATCAGACATCATTTTTATTCCAAAGTAGTCAAAACGTGTTGAAAGTGGGTTTGATGGAGTGTCGATACTTTCTTTGACTAGCTAGTTATCATGCTAGCTGCATAGCTGGCCACTTAGTAATCCAATCCATACTTCAGAGAAGTTAGACTATATATATAAAAAAACCTCCCCATGAAATTGCTACATTGTTTTTGCCATCAGGTGTGGTTAACATAAATACAGCATGATTTGCGCTTAGGGGAAGTCGATGAGGGTGCATTAAAAAAACAACATTAATGGTATCCAACACAAGCGTCAATGTACAGTTTGCTTATTTGATCCAGATCTGCTGCTTCTACTGCCCAGAGCGTTTGAAGATTTGCCGCTTCACAGATGCAGGGTTTTTTGCTACACTGAGCACTTCACTGCATTGATTAGCCCGTTAAGATTTAATGCCTAATTAAATCAGAAGTTGAGCTTTTGGGAGCTGTGCGGTGTGTGGACTCACATTCACTTTGTGTGTGTGTGTGTGTGTGTGTGTGTGTGTGTGTGTGTGTGTGTGTGTGTGTGCTTTCCTTGGCAGATGTAAAAGAGAGCTTTCTAATCAAACATCAAACTGCTTTAGGTCAGCAACAACACACACATATATAATAAAGATGTAGGGGACCCTTAGGCGTATAGGCTGCATAAAGATATTCTAATGGAGACCAGAATGAGATTAACAACTAATACACAGTACTAATACATATAAACTAAAACATATATACGGATTGTAAAAACCTGTTCTGCTTCTGCCATAAGATGCATAGACAAATAAACTCTTTGGGAATGTCATTTTTTTCTGTCTCAAATGATAAAACACTCAGAACTGGGAACATACTCGAACCTCAATGTACAAATTTAAAAAATAAAGTTAAGGTAAGTTTCCAGTCAAAAGTTTTTGAAAAAGTGGTTCAAGTTAAATCCTGTAGAAGTACTGTAGAAAAGCTAAATACTTAAATACAAAGATTTGGGAACTTGACAGAACACTTTATTTTATTTTATTTTATTTTATTTTTTACTATTTTTCCTTATTTATGTATAATACAAACCTCCACATGTTCAATAACCGTTTGACTGGCAGTGTAAATGTACGTATGAATTTCAAAAGTAGGGGTTGTGTGTACATATTAACAAATAAACATTTATGCCATGATTCTTAGCCCCGGAATTGGAGACTTCCCAGTTAACAATTGTAGGTTTTGATTTAATGGTACGTTCAGTCTGTCAGGTTTCCTGGGTTTTCTGACTTTTGTAGACAAAATGAATAGGCAAAGCTCTTAAGGAAATGCCTTGTTTTTTAGTTTTATATAATAAAACACTTCAGAGGTCTATATTCTAACCTAAACATTCTACAACCATAATTACAAAAAAGTTGGGACGCTGTGTAACATGTAGATAAAAACAGAATGCAAGGATTTGCAAATCTCATAAACCCATATGTTATTCACAACAGAACATGGAAAACATATCAAATGTTTCAATTGAGGAAATGTACCAATTTAAGGAAAAAATAAGGTAATTTTGAATTTGATGGCAGCAATACATGTCAAAAAAGTTGGGACAGGGCCATGTTTACCACTGTGTAGTATCCCCTCTTCTTTTAACAACAGTTCGTATATGTCTGAGAACTGAGGAGACCAGTTTCTGGAGTTTTTGGGAGAGGAATGTTGTCCCATTCTTGTCTGATACAGGATTCTAGCTGCTCAACAGTCCTGGGTCATCTTTGTTGCATTTTTTTGTTTCATGATGTGCCAAATGTTTTCAATTGGTGAAAGGTTTGGACTGCAGGCAGGCCAGTTCAACACCCGGATTCTTCTACTACAAAGCCATGCTGTTGTAAGAGATGCAAGGCCTTCCCTGTAAAATATGCAAGGCCTTCCCTGAAAATGACGTCTGGATGGAAGCGTATGCTGCTCTAAATCCTATATACCTTTCAGCATTGATAGTACCTTTCCAGATGTGCAAGCTGCCCATTCCATAGTCACTAATGCACCCCATACCATCAGAGACACAGGCTGTTGAACTGAGCGCTGATAAAAGTCCCTCTCCTCTTTAGTCCAGAGGATGCAGCCTCCATGGTTTCCAAAAAGAATTTAAAATTTCAATCACAGAACAGTTTTCCACTTCACCTCAGTCCATTTTAAATGAGCTTGGGCCCAGAGAAGACAGCGGTGTTTCTGGATCATGTTCACATATGGCTTCTTCTTTGCATGATAAAGCTTTAACCAGCGATTGTGTATGGCACGGCGAACTGTGTTCACAGACAATGAGTTTCAGAGCCCATGCAGTGATTTCCATTACAGAACTTTTTTTTTTTTTTAATGCAGTGCCACCTGAGGGCCCAAAGATCACGGGCATTCGATACTGATTTCCACCCTTGTGCCTTGCGCACAGAGATTTCTCCAGATTCTCTGAATCTTTTGATGATATTATGTACTGCAGATGATGAGATATTCAAAGTCTTCGCAATTTTACATTGACGAACATTATTCTGAAATTGTTCCACAAATTGTAGATGCAGTTTTTTGCAGATTGTTGAACCTCTGCCCATCTTTACTTCTGAAAGACTCTGCCTCTCTATGACCCTCTTTTTATACCCAATTAACCTCCAGCTGTTTCTTTTTTACTAACAATTACTTTTCTAGCCTTTTGTTGCCCCCGTCCCAACTCTTTTGAGACGTGTTTTGGCCATAAAATTAAAACTTATCTCTTTGTTTTCTTATAATGGTACATTTTCTCAGTTTAAACATTTCTGTGTTCTATTGTGAATAACATATGGGTATATGAGATTTGCAAATCATTGCATTCTGTTTTTATTTACATTTTACCCAATTTTTTTGGAATTGGGGTTGTATATGCTAAACTAAAAGGTATTTACATAAGTGCATATCTGAATGTCAAAGCCAGGGTTTATTTTAAGAAATGAAATAAATAAGTGAAATTTTGTCTGAAATATCAGTGCTTTCCAATCCCAAAGTTACTGAATACCCAGTTAACAGTAAACTCTTATGGAAAAAATGAAACGCACCTCATATACGAGACAACATGTGATTAATATTTGTTAAATAACAGTGCTTAAGAAAACCTAGACTTGATGATTATACACTTAATGAATATGTTAAAAAAAAAAAAAAAAAGTGAGACCAAGAAGATGTCACACTTTTCTTGCATGTTATTTCATTAAGATTTGCCCTGCTGAGTTTATCTTTTCCTTTTGCATTTTTTTTTTGTCTTTTCCCTTTGCTTCCTCATAGATGATATTTTAAAATTAAGAGTTTCACCTCCACGTCCACTTTAATATTAATATTATATTATTAATGATATGGTACATTTTTACTAATTTACTTTTTTAATTATATTAAAAAAGTTTACTAATTATTACTAATTTAATTATAGGTAACTTTAATTTAATACATATCTCACTAGTTTGGACTTTCTTTAATGATGGTGATGTTTAATCTCCTGTTTAATTTTTTTTTTTTTGTATATAATGGGGCGGTGGTGGGTCAGTGGCTAAAGACTCAAAGATCAGGAATTCAAGCCCCAGCACTGCCAAGCTACCACTGTTGGGCCCTTGGGCAAGGCCCTTAACCCTCAACTGCTCAGTTGTATAAAATGAGATAAATGTAAGTTGCTCTGAAGAAGGGCGTCTGCCAAATGCCATAAATGTAAATAATTACACTTGAAATTGGACTAAAAAAGTATTTTTTAAAAAGCTTAATAAAAAGAAGTAATAATAATAAAAAAAAACCCAGAAGCATTATGTCTTTAAACATAAGAAGTGTTTTGTCCTGAAATGAAACATAAGAGGTGACTGTGACAGATCAGCAAGCCTTCATGAAATAAACAGGAGTGTAAGGGCTGTGTTTGATTCAGATGTAAACTAACATCACCAATGACATCATACTGAGCCCACACACACACACACACACACACACAAAGACGTAACTCTTGTGTGTTGGGACGGTGCGTTAATGTTGTGGTGTGACGAGGCCATCAGGAGCCGGTCATCGTGCCTGTCGAACAAGAGGGGTTTTCTCACTTTAATTTAGTGTGGTCGGTGTGTTTGTCTCGACTTTAGTAGGGCGTGAAGCGACTGTACGCTCCTCGGCAGAGGCTAGCCTGCAACATCAAAGATGAAAAAAGAAGGGGGCAGTCAGAGCGATGGAGGCGGAGATGCCTTCCCTCTCCTTCCTCACTCCTTTCCTTCCTGCTTGAGCAAATGTGAAGAGTGCCAGATCAGGAAAATTTATCCATTCAGCGCTTTTTTTTCTTTTTTTTTTTTTGAAAGGCTGTGGTGCGTTTCCCTGAAAGAAGGTAGTTGTGTATTGATTGAAATGTATATATGTATTAATGTTACAAACATTTATTTGATGCTGATGCAGAGAGAAACTTCACGTTAACTGCAACCTGATTTTGAGTGTCCTCTACTTCCTGGATTTTTCGTTCAGACCGAGAAAAAAAAAAGAAAAGAAAGAAAACCGAGACTAGTACTTGTATCATTTGGATTTCATAGACCTATTCCTTCAGGACACATGGCCATTAATTTGTAAATTGTGTTTTGATTTCAGGATTCTGATTGGTCAGACGGTGTTGATTCATTTTCTCTGACAGTAGTGCAGCTGCAAATCTTAAATTGATAAAATGGACAAATTTGAAATTGTAAGTGTTGGCCAATTCTTGTGGAACAAGAAGAACAAAACACTTTGGAATATTCTCTAATAGCACAATAATCAACTTTGAAGCTGATTATTAAACATAATTTATTGAAGCAACAGTAATTCTGATTAGCGGTTCCACTCAGAAGGAACTATAGAACCCTAATGGTGTGTAAAGTTTAAACACGAGCCTCATCACCATCTCTGATTCATTCACTCACTTCTGTTTTAAGATGTTGCGTGTTTTTGTCTGTGCCGAGTGTGTAAGCGCTCTTCTCTGTTTTGATGATATGACGGCACAAGGGTATGAATTAAACTGTTTGTTTAAACTGTTTTAAATTATGTTTATTTCATTAGTGTGAATAACGCTCTAGAATCTTGATAAATTCCTGAGAAAATCATGATCACGATCTTAGCTGTCGAGATTTATGCAGACTGATACTAAGGCCAGGTTAGAAATTAGCCTAATTAGAACACCGGCATGTCATTTTGGTGAAATATATTTATGTCAGAGAATATTACAGACTGGTTGACAGAATTCAATGTTTTTTTTTTCCTCTGAAACCACCACATATATTCAAAACAAATCAGATTAACACCAGTCTGCAATTTGACATTGATTACCTACCAGCTGCACAGTTACTGTTCAGGTATTTTTAAGTCTATTTATGTTCTGTCTATATTTAAGTCTACAAAAAGAATATGGACCTTCAGTCAACAAAATCATAAAACCACCTGAGACAGACCTGAGGTCCTGTTTCATTTGACAAAAGCGAAACTTACATAAGATTTAATGCCGTAATCCAGCTGTAACACACGGAATCATCCTTTGTGATCACCTCATAGTTATGAGTAATTCTTAATATGAAGTGGGAGTGAAACGTGAAGCCACGTGGATCATCCTTTCCTTCAGGAAACACTCGTTTCAAAGGGACGTCCTGTTAATATTCTCTTTTAAGTGCGTCTAAAGGTGCCAACCTCACTGCCAGTGGCTTTAACGCGCTGTGATCCTCATCAGACGACGCTCTGGCTACGTTTCTCTCCACGGGCCACGTCTCAAACCTTCAAAGGCTCACTTTCCCTAATTGAGAAGAACTTCAAACTTTCATTAGAGTGAAAGAACCGGCTGCTGAACTTTCTCTCCACACTGGAGAAATAGATCCTTGCATGCCCTCAGAGGAGCTAATTACCGAATTACTGTCTTTTTAAATGCAAAGTAGCGCCGTGTTCCCGTTCAGAGATGTTAATCAATTATGATGAAAGAATTAGGTGCTGTTTGATTGTGTTCTTTCTTCATGCTCAGGAAATTTCTCCATCTACATCAGCATCACCCTCACACACACATAACTGTATTATATATATATATATATATATATATATATATATATATATATATATATATATATATATATATATATATATATATATATATCACACACACACACACACACACAGCCTTAGGTTTTATGATTTTTAAGCTTCGATATAGTTTGAGAAAACACTCTTGTGGAAGGAAATTCAGAGGGAAAGAGGAAAGGAAACAAAAAAAAGGCTACAAGCAAAGTTTTAATTGAGCAAATAAGGAGGATTTGACGAGGAAATGTCATAATTAATGAAAGCTTTTAGCTAGCAGCTGCACTGCGGAACAATTTCCTTTTTTCTTTTTTTTAATGCTTGTTAGCATGACGCAATGCTAAAACCCGACTCAGGAACATGCCGGTCCAATCACTTTACTCCAGGTTTGACTCTGATGTATGTGTTTATACGTCCCACGGCACACATGCTCGGCGTGCTTGCTAAGCTCTTGAAGAAGAGCTCTCCTCACTCTCTGCCCGCTGTTTTCCATCTTTGATGTTGTGTTTAATGATCCTTCATCATGCTGCCATTGCGTTAAACTCTTTCTTGCATGTAGAGCACCTTATTGGAAATGTAAGGTGCTTCAGCAGAGAAGTTTGATGCTGCACACGCTAGCTAAAAACAGACATTAACTTGACGGCATGTGTGATGACAGTCCCTGCGTCCCATCCTCGGAAGACTGCAGGTTTTTTTTTTTTTGGAAGAAAGCATAACAGCTGTCTTGTAAACAAAATGACTCAGTTTGTTGGGTGTGTGTAGGTCATGTGTATTTTCTCTCGGTATCATTCTGTAATATGGTTCAACACATCAGGATTTAATGTAATGTAATGTGTGTGTGTGTGTGTGTGTGTGTGTGTGTGTGTGTGTGTGTGTGTGTGTGAAACATCTGCAGTGTGCTTCATTGTGTGTCCTGTGTGATTCAGTAAAAAAAAAAAAAAACACATCCACTAGAGGGCACTAGAGACAGCATAACACACCCACAGATCAATACGGAGTCAGCACACAGCACACAGAGGAGGATGCACACTCGGGTCTCAAATTAAAGTCCACCACCAAGAACTTATTATTATGTTAGTCTTCTAATAATGAAAATGTGT
The DNA here is from genome assembly GCF_023375685.1 of Ictalurus furcatus. Classification (NCBI taxonomy): domain Eukaryota; kingdom Metazoa; phylum Chordata; class Actinopteri; order Siluriformes; family Ictaluridae; genus Ictalurus; species Ictalurus furcatus. The sequence goes on from NC_071266.1 coordinate 27,602,229, forward strand.
AATAATAATAATAATAATAATAATTTGAACAGATTTATGAGAGGATGCAACTGGGTAAAATAAGCAGTTCTAGTAGAAAGCTGTCCTTCTGCAGGAGTAATGAAGACATTCTTAAAGCGTGGAACAGTGAATACGAGTATATAGTAATATTGTTTGGATTCATCCATCCATCTATACATTTTCTGTAGGGCTTATCCTACACAGGGTCACAGGGAGCCTGGAGCCTGTCCCAGGGGACTCGGGGCACAAAGCAGGGGACACCCTAGATGGGGTGCCAACCCATTGCAGGACACAATCACACACACACATACACACATACGGACAAAGCCTACAGCACATGTCTTTGGGCTGGGGGAGGAAACCAGAGTCCCTGGAGGAAACCGCGAACAACAGGGAGATCATGCAAACTCTGCACAAACAGGGCAGAGGCAGGAGTTGAACCCCCAATGCCAGAGGTGGCAGGCGTGGTTCGAGTCTGAACTGATTCGCCTGCAGATGGGTTCTCTAGCTGTGAGCTGCTAAACTGGACCATGAGACCCATGAAAAACACAGCACAAGAAAATAAACCCTGCACGTGACACACAAACTGTTTCAAATTAGTTATTTATACAATGATCTGATCATGTATTTAACGCTAGCTCTGTGTTCTTCATGCTCTGTTCATATTTCAGTTTCTTCAGAAACCATTTCCTGTTTCTGACCAATAAGCGAAAGAGTTTTACCTGCACACCCACTCAGACAACCACTGTTTTGCTTTATGGTTTGTTCTGCTATGTACAAAAGCAAAAAAATATCAATTTGACTCTGGTTTGGATTCACAAATGGACTAATAGGTGTGAAAACAGCTCTTGGTCATGGACTCAGACTTTAGGACCCTGTGGTGTTTGTAGTGTGTGTGTGTGTGTGTAGATCAGGAACTCACCATTGTGCCGACGCTGTATGTGGCAGCCGGGCTGATCGCGTGAGTGTACGGATCCGCCGTTGCATAGACTCTACCATAGCTAAGCACACACAGAGACAGAGAGAGAGAGAGAGAGAGAGAGAGAGAGAGAGAGAGAGAGAGAGAGTGAGAGAGAGAGAGAGAGAGAGAGAGAGAGAGAGAGAGGATTTAAAGGCGATTTGACTCTGGTGTGTCACTGTGGTGTATCAGTGGTGTTGGTTTCAGTGAGTGGGGATTGGTGAAGTGTAAGAAGCTCTGCCGCAGGAGAAGCCCACAGTGTGTAATAATGAAGATGTGTTAATGGCATGAAGGAGAAACAGTTCCACATTTAAGGTTGTGTGAGTGTGAAGGAGGTTTAAAATGAAAGATAGAATAAATGGTGCGAAACATCATATATACACTCGACTGAAATGTTTCTCATGATGTTAAAAACCTTTTGATCTGAAGGTGTATGATTAAATGTTTGAAATCCGTGTCACAGAAAAAAAATCTAATCGTGCCGATGTATTAATTTCTTTCATTAAAAAACTAACATTTTATTTGCAGAAAAATATTGTTTTAAATGGACGGCTCTGAGAGAGATATTCCGGAAAGCAGCCGATAAATGTCCAGCATAGGTGTGAAATCCTTTAATACTGTTTAAAAAGCATCTCAGGGAAATTCCTCAAGAAATCGGTTCGAGAAAATGCCAGGAATAAATTTCTGCAAATTCTAGGCAAAAAGGGCATCTACTTTGAAGATGCTAAAATATTAAATTATTTTGAGTTCTTTTGGATTTTTTATCACAACATAATTCCCATAGTTCAATTTGTGTTACTCCAGAGTTTTGATGACTTTATTATTATTATTATTCTAAAATGTGGGAAAAATGAATGAGTGTGTCTAAACTTTTACACACACACACACACACACACACACACACACACACATATATATATATATATATATATATATATATATATATATATATATATATATATATATATATATATATATATATATATATATATATATACAGTATCTCACAAAAGTGAGTACACCCCTCACATTTGTGTAAATATTTGATTATATCTTTTCATGTGACAATACTGAAGGAATGACACTTTGCTACAATGTAAAGTAGTGAGTGTACAGCTTGTGTAACAGTGTAAATTTGCTGTCCCCTCAAAATAACTCAACACACAGTCATTTATGTCTAAACTGCTGGCAACAAAAGTGAGAACACCCCTAAGTGAAAATGTCCAAATTTGGCCAAAAGTGTCAATATTTTGTGTGGCCAGCATTATTTTCCAGCACTGCCTTAACCCTCTTGGGCATGGAGTTCACCAGAGCTTCACAGGTTGCCACTGGAGTCCTCTTCCACTCCTCCATGACGACATCACGGAGCTGGTGGATGTTCGAGACCTTGTGCTCCTCCACCTTCCGTTTGAGAATGCCCCACAGATGCTCAATAGGGTTTAGTCCATCACCTTCACCCCCAGCTTCTTTAGCAAGGCAGTGGTCGTCTTGGAGGTGTGTTTGGGGTCGTTATCATGCTGGAATACTGACCTGCGGCCCAGTCTCCGAAGGGGAGGATCATGCTCTGCTTCAGTATGTCACAGTACATGTTGGCATCCATGGTTCCCTCAATGAACTGTAGCTCCCCAGTGCCGGCAGCACTCATGCAGCCCCAGACCATGACACCACCACCACCATGCTTGACTGTAGGCAAGACACACTTGTCTTTGTACTCCTCACCTGGTTGCCGCCACACACGCTTGACACCATCTAAACCAAATAAGTTTATCTTGGTCTCATCAGACACAGGACATGGTTCCAGTAATCCATGTCCTTAGTCTGCTTGTCTTCAGCAAACTGTTTGTGGGCTTTCTTGTGCATCATCTTTAGAAGAGGCTTCCTTCAGGGACGACAGCTATGGAGACCAATTTGATACAGTGTGCGGTGTATGGTCTGAGCACTGACAGGCTGACCCCCACCCCTTCAACCTCTGCAGCAATGCTGGCAGCACTCATACGTCTATTTCCCAAAGACAACCTCTGGATATGACGCTGAGCACGGGCACTCAACTTCTTTGGTCGACCATGGCGAGGCCTGTTCTGAGTGGAACCTGTCCTGTTAAACCGTTGTATGGTCTTTGCCACCATGCTGCAACTCAGTGTCAAGGTCTTGGCAATCTTCTTATAGCCTAGGCCATCTTTATGTAGAGCATCAATTCTTTTTTCCAGATCCTCAGAGAGTTCTTTGCCATGAGGTGCCATGTTGAACTTCCAGTGACCAGTATGAGGGAGTGTGAGAGCGATGACACCAAATTTAACACACCTGCTCCCCATTCACACCCGAGACCTTGTAACACTAACAAGTCACATGACACCGGGGAGGGGAAATGGCTGATTGGGCCCAATTTGGACATTTTCACTTAGGGGTGTACTCACTTTTGTTGCCAGCGGTTTAGACATTAATGGCTGTGTGTTGAGTTATTTTGAGGGGACAGCAAATTTACACTGTTACACAAGCTGTACACTCACTACTTTACATTGTAGCAAAGTGTCATTTCTTCAGTGTTGTCACATGAAAAGATATAATCAAATATTTACAAAAATGTGAGGGGTGTACTCACTTTTGTGAGATACTGTATATATGGTAGTGTGTGTGTATATACACACATACACACACACACGTACATGTATATATCACTTCATCATATTTTATTTCTATCTGTTCATCTTTGTCTATATATTTCTGTCTGTCTCTCTTTTGATCTATCTATCAATCCACTCTGTGTATCTGTATATCTGTCCTTCCTCCTATCTGTCAAATGTTTATCTGTTCATCTGACTGTCTGTGTATCTGCCCATTTTTCTGTCTCTCTCTGTCCATCCTTGTAATTGTGTATTTATCCATTAGTGTCTGTCTGTATCTTTTTGTCTCTGTGTTTGTGTCTGTCTGTCTGTCTGTCTAGGAGAGAGAGAGAGAGAGAATTGTTAACAATTTGACAGCTGGAAAAAAACACTGAATAAGACATAACCAGAGAAAATAAGACAAAAAGAGAAGAAAATTGAGAGATTGAGGAACTGCTTGAGGAGAGGCTTTCTCTCTCACTCTTCATCTGTCTGACTGTCTCTTTCTGTCTCTCTTTCTCTCTGTCCATTGTGTTTCTGTACAGTTTTTATCGCTGCCGGTTCAGAACTAATCCTCTTTCTTTCTTTTTTTCCCCCTTCAGAGGCAGGACAAGATGCGTGGCTTTTGTTTGTTTATTTATTTATTTATTTGACTTCACTTCATCCTCTATTTACTTTCACTTTTCTCTCCTCCCCTCTTTCCTCCAGCGCTCGCTTACAAATAGAGGAGGTCTGCAGGGAGCAGATAAGGGAACCTGAGCCTGGAGCACAGGGCAGCAAGTCAACCAGCAATACAGAAAGAGAGAGAGAGAGAGAGAGAGAGAGAGAGAGAGAGAGACAGACAGAGATTGAATGCTGTACTCACTGAGTTTCTGTGCTGCTGTTAAACTCATATGAATATTAAATGCAGTATGTTTTTGGACAGAGCTCCATTTGCTCTGCTTTTTGCTATCATTTGCTATCTTTCCACTGGGCTCCAAACCAGGTACTTGACTTTGGCTCTAGGGTTCTTGTTTTTGGTTCTCTCTTATGGTCAGGGCCAAAATGCTGAGAACTGGTGTTTACATGGAATGTTAAGTGGTTAAATTGAGACAGGACAAAAACTGTGCAGTTGAGGGTTAAGGGTCTTGCTCAAGGGCCCAGCAGTGACATCATGGAGATGCTGGGATTTGAAGTCATGACTGTCTGTTCAGGAGATAATAATATGGGAGACATTTCCGGGATACAAACTTCTGGGTTAAAAATTTCTCCCGGCTAAATTTAATCAACCAAACATTTCTGGGCTAAAGCTCCCAGTACTAAAATTCCTGGTAAAATATTTATGGGCTAAAACTGTGGACAGGTTTCAAACAGCAAAACATTTCTGGGCTAAATTTCATGGCCAAAGCTTTTGGATAAATTTCACACATGAAAATTCCAGGGCTAAAGCTTTTATGACCAAATTCTGAGACACATTTTACATGTGAAAATTGTCCAGGCCAAAGTTTATGGCTTTACTTCCATGGATAAATGTTTAAAAAGTGTCTAAACTAAAGTTTCTGGGTTAAAATTTCTAGGCACAAGTTCATAGGCTAAAGTTCTACAGTAGAAAGACCGCTATTTTTTTTTTTTTTACGTCCACAAGCCTAACAGGTCCATTATGCCACTGGAAAGCAGTGATTCACAGCCAATGTATTGAGAATTTCGACAGGAGAAGCCATTTGTAAAGAATTTATTGGACATTTTGTGGGTTAGTTTACTGTTTCAAGTCTCTGGAGAAAGCCAGGCTAAAATCTTTAGAGAAGTCCCGCCACATATCCGATAATGTTGGGCTGAGACGAGGCGTGCGCTAATCGATGAGGGAGTCCGGGGCATTTATTCAGGAACAGAAACAAATACACAGAGAGTGGAGAAACAAAACAAAACAAACGGCCCTGTCCCTGTGGCCAGAGCTAAATGAGTTTATATACAGAGAGAAATACGGGAGAGAAGGAGCAAGGGGGGAAATCAGTCCTGAGGGAAACACACACACACACACACACACACACACACACACACACACTCACACACACACACAATCTCTCTGTTTGTCCCAGTGCCACTGATTGGTGTTTTGGAGTGTGTGAATCGATTGTAATGTTATTGATAGTGTATGGGGAAAGCAGGGGGCAGTGTGTTTAGATCATCACAAGCCACACACTACAGCCGTAATGTCCATGACTATACAATACTGATAATGGACATAAATACTTCTGCTGTTCTTTTATATAAAGCACACACACACACACACACACACACATGCACTCACTCTCTCTCTCTCTCTCTCTCTCACACATTCTTCCCACTTTATCTTTTGTTCACACCTCAGGCTGAGTAATTTCAACACAAATCCATCACTGTAGCTTAGAGAAACAACGTGTGTGTGTTTGTGTGTGTGTTTGTGTGTGTGTGTGTGTGTGTGTGTGTGCGTGTGTGTATGTTATACATACCTGTCACTGTATGCAGTAGCTGTGGCAGGCTGGGCATATCTGTACGCTGCATAGCCTCCCTGCAGACACACACACACACACACACACACACACACACACACGCACGTCATAAACCATATACTACTCATGGAGATGGTGTGTGTGTGTGTGTGTGTGTGTGTGTGTGTGTATCTGTGTGTGTGTATGTGTGTGTGTGTATGTGTGAGTGTGTGGATATATATGTGTGTGTATGTGTGCGTGTGTGTATGTGTGTGTGTGTGTGTGTGTGTGTGTGCGTGTGTGTGTGTGTGTGTGTGTGTGTGTGTCGAGGGAGTTTAGAATTTGCTTGTCTGGTTTCTTGGTGTAGTTGACTCAGTTTTTGTTTTAGAGAGTGAAGTTGGAGCAAAACTAGGGTCGTGTTAGACTCTCAGGGAGTCGGAAGCAACACACACACACACACACGCTCTCTCTCTCTCTCTCTCTCTCTTTAAATTTGAGAATCATGATGAAGAAACTGAAAGGTACTCACATAGATCTCAGCACCGTAGAACCCGTCTTGATAAACAACACTAAGATGGAGAGAGAATAAAGTGTGAGAAAGAAATATTGAGAGAGAGAGAGAGAGAGAGAGAAACAGACAGTAAGAGAAGAGACATGAGAAATGCACTTCACTGCAGTTATATTAATAATATTTATGAATGAGAGAAAGAAAATGACATTTGATAGAGTGATATTTAGAGAGTGAAGATGGTGTGCTGGAGTGATAGAAGGGGGGACAAAGATGGAGTGATAGAAGGAGGAAGATGGAGTGATGGAGGGAGAGTAAAGACGTAGCGTTAGAAGGAGTGATAAAATGAGGGAGAGACTGTGGGATAAAAAGAGGAGTATTTTGATGCACTCATGCGACTCAAAGACAAACAACTTTGGTGCAGAGGAGGAGCTCTGACACTTACAGAGATGGATGGGATACACGTGTGTGTGTGTGTGTGTGTGTGTGTGTGTGTGTGTGTGTGTGATATTATGCAAACACGTTCTCATATGTAAACGTGGACCAGTTTATCTACACTCCCAATATAGAACAAGCTATTTAGAACACACACACACACACACACACACACACACACACACACACAATTTAGAACACAGAGTATAAAGGCACATACATTAATCACTTTTTCATTCATAGGACGTACATGCACTTCCAAATGCTAACATTCTCTAGTACACCAGAATAGAATCGAATTTCATATTATTTTGGAACTAGAATAGAACTTCAGAACTGCATCAGAAGTGCTTGTGATGTACAATGGCACTTCAGAACTGCATCAGAATGTGAATGAAACCTCAGAACTACTTCAGAACCGCACCAAAACAAAAAGAATTCTGGAGCTTTTTGTCTCAGCGGTAATTCAGACCTACTTAAGGACTGCAGCAAAAATTCTAGAACAGAACTTCAGAACTACTTCAGAACTATAACAGAACTTCAGAACTGTATCGGAATGGCACCCGAAGTGTAGAATAGAACTTTAGATTTACTTCAGACCTAGAACAGAACTTCAAAACTGCATCAGATACTACATTAATTCTTTAGGAGACAATGTAAGGCATTAAAACACTTTCAATGCTACATCAGCACCACATTAGAACACTTGAACAGAACTTCTGAAGTACATCAGAACTAGATTAGAACACCAGAGCTGAATTTTTTCCCCCAAGTTTAGCAGACAGACACTTACGCTCCATAGGCAGGGATGGGTGGAGGAGGCGGAGCTGTGCGGAATGTGTTATAAACGGCTCGTCCTCTTCCTCTTAAATTAGCTCCTCTGTATGCTACGGTTGCCCCTGTGGCTGCGTAGGGAAACCCTGTTACTGCAGAGAGAGAGAGAGAGAGAGAGAGAGAGAAAGAGAGAGAGGGCGAGAGAGAGAGAGAAAGAAAGAGAGAGACACACACTTGAGAGATTTAAACACTTGTTACAACACACCCACACCCACACACACAAACACACACACACACACACACACAATAATATATAGCACACAGCCCTGGCTTTAATATATCCTGCATGTTTTACTTTGTGCTCAGAACTTCAGGAAAAAAAAATCCAGAACTGCACTAAAACATCATTTGCGAACTGCATCTTGAAGATCTGCATCAAGACCATAATGTTAGAACTGAAATAGATCCTGAGAGAAGAACTCCATCGCTGCATGAGCACACTAATGCAGAACCAGAGAACTACATCATTACATTTCGAACAGGACCCTGCCAGAGTTCTGTAACCGCTGTAAAAGTTTTCTGGATTGCAAACAAAGAACAGCATTCCAGAACAACAATACAAACAAAACAAAACAAAACAAAACAAAACAAAACAAAACAAAACAAAACAAAACAAAACAACAAAACAAAACAAAACAAAAACAAAAACATCTGTTACACTGAGTTGCCACAGAGCCTACATGATCCGGAAATTTCCGGGGAGACAAAAAGAACACTCCAGCGTGTGTTTGGGAATCCTGCCGGTATTCAACACCACCAATCTCTTTGATGTCGGCTGTTTAAGTCGTTGACACGCAGAGCATCTAATCTAGGGATGAGAGCAGCTATCTAATCAACGGCTAGTGCTTAATTACCTACTACACACACACACACACACACACACACACACACACACACTTATTTAAGTGGTAAGGGAACTCAAACAGGATTGGGATGCAATTAATTTTACGAGAAATCGGAAGAAGTCCTTCAGCTACTCCAGCCGTCTCAGAGGGTTCTCAGGTTCCCTCTGAATCTGAATCACTGTTTCTCACTTCATGTGACACACTCTGGGTTCTTACCTTCTCTCTCCTCTCCAAAAGTTTACAACCACATTTACAATGAACACAATTTCTCATTTATTTTCCCCCAACATGTTTTCTAATTTATAATTAGTATGATGCTCATACAGCAGCTCCAGTAAGAAAAAACCTTTATGGAAACCATGGAAATGTTACTGTTAGTTCTATACAGCTAAAAAATGTTCACAGTTCACATTGAATCAAACCTGGGTATGATTCTGAATCACAGCTGTCCATGGTACTGAATCACAGCTGTCCATGAGACTGAATCACAGCTGTCAAAAGTACTGAATCACATTTGTCCATGGTATTGAATCACATCTGTGAATGACGTTGAATCACAGCTGTCCATGGGACTGAATCACCGCTGTCCATGGTTACTGAATCACAGCTGTCCATCTGTCCATGGAACTGAATCATGGCTGTCCATGGAACTGAATCACAGCTGTCCATGGTACTGAATCACAGCTGTCCGTGGTACTGAATCACAGCTCTCCATGGAACTGAATCATGGCTGTCCATGGGACTGAATCATAGCTCTCCATGGTACTGAATCATAGCTCTCCATGGAACTGAATCACAGCTCTCCATGGAACTAAATCACGGCTCTCCATGGTACAGAATCACATATGTGAATGACATTGACATGATATTGAATCACAGGTGGCCATGGTACGGAATCAAAGCTCTCCATGGTACTGAATTAAAGCTCTCCACAGTACTGAACAACAGCTGTCCATGGTACTGAAACACAGCTGTCCATGGTGTACATAGTTCTTCATAGTACTGAATAAACACTAAATGTGTTACTGAATCACAGCTGGCCATAACACTGAATCACAGCTGAACATTGGCCTGAATCACATTTTCCCCAAGTGGCTGAAGTGCTTTTATTGTTAATCATACCTATTACACTAAAACTTTAGTAGTTTATATGTAGAACAGTGTGTGGTGCTAAATCACAGAGTCTGTGCTGTTGAATTATGGCTGTTTGTGGTGCTGAATTATAGACGTCCATGGTGCTGAAGTGCTTTGTTTCATCATCCTGCTACAATAACACTTTAATAGTTTAGATTTATGGGTGTGTAGGGTGCTAAATCCCAGCTGTCCGTGGTTCCTCTGTGCAGAATGCTGCTGGAGTTTCGTGCACTGAACTATGGTGTAAAGGCAGAAAAGAATACAAATATTGATTTAGCCAACGCTATTTAGCCTCTCTCTCTCTCTCTCTCTCTCTCTCTCTCTCTCTCTTGGTGGTTGCCTTGATATCAGATAAATACTAACACATGATGCTAAACGGAGAACTAGAGATGCCTCTCTCTCAGGAAGCACATTTTGGGCGATTACTTCATTTCCCTCCTCAGACAGGGAACCCAATCACACTGAAATAAGCCAATCCCCATCTCTGTTCCCGTCTCCCCTTCCCTGCTGCTCTCACTGAGCTCACAGGGAGGTTTATGTTGCAGCATGTAGAAAAGGAGAGCTGTTTTGGCGCCATGCAGACCCCCACTGGTACCCCCAGTGGTACTGAAGAGGTTCTCCTGCCCCCAAACGACCCCACCCCGTCTTCTGCCAATACCTCAGTCTGAACACCAGCATGGTGAATGATCAGAGTGACATAAAGAGAGAGGGATAACAAAACAGAATTGCAGAATTCGAAAATCATCAGAAAACAAATTCCCAAAGAACCATAAAACTGCACCCAAGGTTTAGAACAGAACTTCACACCCACATCAGAAATTCAGAACTTGCAACAGAACGTTAAAAAAAAAAATAGTCCTCTAGAACTATATTTAAGAACTGGATGAAGACTTCAAAAGAGCATGAGAACACTAAATTAGGACTCTAGAACTGTATCAGATGTCTGGAACTGTACTTCTGAACCACATCCAGAAATTTGGAAATGAAGCAGTACTCCAGAAAATAATTTTACAACAGCATCAGAATTCTAGAAAGCAATTTCGGAATAGCATCTGCTGGGTAGAACTTAACTTCAGAAGTGCATCAGAACTATAAAATAGAATGGAAGGGTACTCTAGAACAGAACTTCCTAACCACATCAGATTATTAGAACTGTGTTAATACTCTGAAAAGTAATGTCAGAACTGTGGAAAAGAACTAGCTTTCTAGATCAGAACTATTAAACGGCACTAAACCTAAAAAGGAATTACAGAACAGCCAGCATCTATTGTATAGAACTGCACTTCAGTACTCTAAAATAGAACAATAGAACAGAATCAGTGCTCTAGAGCCGAACTTCAGAATTGCATCAGGCTCAGACTGCTAAGACAAATCTACAGAACTGTAACAGAACTTGAAAAACAGAACTTTAGACTGCAGAGACTTTCATCTGGTTTCCTCTCTTCTCGTCTTTATCTTCAGAAGGTGTATCATTCTGTCGCATCTATCATATTCTTAGTTTCAGTCACTTCTGCATTCCTGTGTGTGTGTGTGTGTGTGTGTGTGTGTGTTAGATTAAAGAGCATGTCTCTCCGGGCCCAGCTGGTCAGCATATGCTGGCGTTTAGGCTTGGCAAGCTGAGCTGAAAAATTAGCAGCCGATGAATCATAGCAGCCGAAAGCCTCCCGGCTGCTACATGCTAAAACACTCGCCGTGATTTATTACACCGTCGCAAAGAAACATGTCTGTCCTGTTTGTGTGTTAGTGTGTGTGTAATTATGCATATGTTAGTATACAGGCAGTCTCTGAATGCGTGCGTAATGGTGTGTGGATTCACAGTGTGTGTGTTTACAACAAAGAGTTGTCACTTTATCACTTATTCTTGATGTTCTTGCTCCTTTGGCAGTATGAGCTGTAAGGCAGCCGTGTGTGATGCTATTATGAACAGAGCTCAGCCCTAAAACCATCCACACACCACAGATCAATAACGCATATGACCCACATGCATCATGAACAACAATAAGAATCATCACGTGTATGAGCCGATGTGCCGAGTGTTGACCATTCTGATCTGTCTAGTTACATTATAGCTGTTGAAGATGTCAGAAATCTTAAAGTTGCAGCTTTACTGCTGACTTCACCTTTACAAAGCGCTGACACTGGAGACTCCTTCCATAAATGTTACATAAAAACCTCCTTACATAAAAGTTCCCCACTTTGTGCCACTGTCATGACATGGGTCGATTACCTTAATGTGTTCACCTGTACCGTGTCTCACCTTGAATTTACTCTGGTTCTTTCTGTCCTGTTCTTCCTGTTTATCAGTGAGAACTCCAAGTTCGTTTCTGTCTTGAGTGTTTCCTGATTTTGACTTTTTGGTTAGGGATGTTCTTGCATTAAGCTTGGTTACCTTTCCTTAACCGTCATGATGAACCACAATTATGATTATTGTTTTTCAACCAAAATGAACACACGCTGAACATACACACTCATGTCCAGTGCTACGAATGCCAGGGAAAATTCCTCGAGTGACCACTGGAGGCCTCACTCGCCTGAATTCTAACATGGGACCCCATTACCCAAGAACCACCAGGACAACATTACCCAAGAGGCCGCAAACAAGAACTGATTACAAGCTCACCCGTGCTGGGTCACAGAGACTATCTAAACCCCGTTTGTTTGGTCACTCGTTGCGAAGTGTTGTTTTCCTTGTTCATGTCTCCAAACGCTATTGTTTCTATGTTGTTTTCTTCATGGTTAAACTGCTGTATGTGTTGGTGGACTTTGCTGTTTATTGCATGTTGCCTGCCATTGAATCTGCTGATACCACTGCTCAAGCCTGACTACTCCGTGTACTACGCTGTTTGCTAATAAAACCGCATATGGATCCCAATCAGCCTGAGCCGTCGTCACATCCGGCCTCTCATACCGTACAGTGGTGAGGGTTATTTAAATGTTACATAATGAAAACCTGCATTAATCCATGATTAACAAATAAAACACAATAATTAAGACATAACAGAAATATTAAAATGTTTCTGGTGGGTATTAACATGTAATAACATATAAATAAAATACGAGCACGTATTTTATGCTGGAATTAATGTTATTGTTACTCATCGTTTAAGATTCTGTAAGTTCTATCTCTACAGACTGTAACAGTCAGGGTTTCACTGTGTGTGTGTGTGTGTGTGTGTGTGTGTGTGTGTGTGTGTGTGTGTGTGTGAGAGGTTGTGTTATTTAGAGGCTGGCTGTAAAACTGTCTGAGGAATGAACAGACTTTAGCCTAATGAGCAGAAAGGCACACAGTTACAGCTTCAATGTGGTCAGCACTTCTTCCTGATGAAATATTACCCATCACACACACACACACACACACACACACACACACACACACACACACACACAGCAACAGCCACAAAGCACAACTACACTGCAGGAAGAAAGAGAGAAAGAGAGAGAGAGAGAGAGGTGTGTGTGTGTGTGTCACCTGCGTAAAGTTCAGGTGCATAAACAGCTCCCACTACAGGATTCAGTTTCCAGCCTGCAAAACACACGCACACACACACACACACACACACACACACACACACAATTAAGCAATACAGCAAAAAAAGTGAAAAAGAGAAGAGAGAAGAAATCTATGTATCTATGACTACTTATTTTAATGAATGTATTATTTTGACTGAGCTGCTCTGTACAGTGAGTGATTAATAATCTGTCATTAATAATCTGTCATAAAGCCATCACTATATATGTATATATATATATATATATATATATATATATATATATATATATATATATATATAGAGAGAGAGAGAGAGAGAGAGAGAGAGAGAGAGAGAGAGAGACATTCAATGATTATAGAATACACAAGCCTTCAGCTTCTATATCGTTTATCTTTAATTAAACTATTTCAGCACACTTTCACTGAACTTTTCATCTTTGAACTCAAAACTGAACTATAAAAAGTATGCTGAGAGAGAGAGAGCGAGTGAGTGAGAGAGAGAAAGAGAGAGAGTGTGTGTGAGTCAGAGTGAGAGAGAGAGAGAAAGAGAGAGAGTGTGTGTGAGTCAGAGTGAGAGAGAGAGAGCGTGAGTGAGTGAGTGAGTGAGAGAGAGTGAGAGAGAGCAAGAGAGAGAAAGAAAGAGAGAGAGAGAGAGAGAGAGAGAGAGAGAGAGAGAGAGAGAGAGAGAGAGAAATCTTTTCTGAGTGGAAATAGAGAGACGCACTGCAAATGATACAGCTACTGATCTGATACAGTACGCCATCGTCAGTAACCAACGCTACGGCGTGAACCCAGTGGTTGTACCAGCATTCTGATTGATCGTGTAGTGTATAAACTTTAGCCTCAGTACCGTTTGTGTAAGGATTCGCTGCCTTCTTGTTCGTCATCACTCTTGCTGTAGCGTTGTTCACCTGCTCACACAAAGAGGAAATATGAAGAGAAACGGCAAAAGAGGGCATTAGATCACAAAAACATCAGCAGAACAGTGTGGAGTCAGTGCATGACATGCAATGTGTGCATATGTGTGTGTGTGTGTGTGTGTGTGTGTGTGTGTGTGGTTTTATTCAGCCTCATCATCTCAGTCATGCTGCTGTACAAAATAAATAAATCAATAAAAATGACATTAAAAAAAAGAAGAAGGACAAACCCATTGCAACTGAAAACACTTACTCCAGCTTAGATTTCTGAGACACGGTGAATGAATGAATTTAAATACATGCACATGACAAGAACAACTGAAATCTGGGAAAATTGTCTGATAATCCAGATGAAATTCAAAATACCATTGAAACTAAATTAAAAATAAAATAATTTAAAAATGCCATACATTCACAATCTGATATGATCAAGAGATATGATTGGATAATCCCATGCTAGTGTTCTCCAATCAGAGACAAGGATGAGGCTTTGTGCCTTTCTTCGGGGATATCACTCAGACATACAACACACACACACACACACAAGTGAAGAGAAGAGTAGAGAGAAAACAGTGAGGAGTGAGAGAGTTAAAGACAGGAAAATACGAAATGAGAAAGGCAGAGGGAGGATGGGAACGAAAAGAAGAGAAAAGGAGAGAAGCACCTCGATCTTGCGTCCCTCTACGATTGTACCGTTTAGTTTCTCCCGCGCTCGATCTGCGTCTGTGCTCGTTTCGAAAGTTACAAAACCAAAGCCCTGAGGATGAATGCAGAGAACAGAGCACAGAGGAGGAGAGAAAGTGTTGTGAGAGAGACAGAACAGAGAAAGAGGAAAGGGAGGAAGGCAGAGAATAAAGCACGGTGAGCAGCAGGAAGTGGACAGCAGCAGAGAGGAAGTAATGCTTCATTACAGACAGGTTAGCGGAAAAAGAGGAGAGCAGTGAGGTCTCCGTGGAAACACGGTGATACATAAAGGAGGAAGTGAGACACAGAACTGTTCTATTAAACTTTAAACTTTAAATTGAATTTCCAGTTAAACAAGTCACTCCTGTAAGGAATTACATGCACTACACCTGCTTACTGGAAACACAGATTTCACAATAATGATCCAAGGAAGTCACAAGTTTTCATAATTAACTAGATCAAAATAATATCAAAAGGAAAAAAAAAACATTACAAAGTCTGGGGATAGACAAATGGAGTACTGCAGACTGGATGTGGACCCAGAGAAACAAAATCAATCGAGCCATAGCTCGGTATTCTGAAGCAGATCCTCTGGAGCGGTTAATCCAACCACAAGCATGCCACACCAGACCTCTACACAAGTGATTCAGCTGACGGCAGCTCATTGGACCAGAGACTAAAAACATCAACTTGGGAAGGAGACAATATTCACAGATGTTAATCATTTTTTTGTTTTTATCTCTCCTCTCTGGTCTGATTAGCAAACTCACAACATTGCTCATTTAAGAAAAAAAAAAGTATGACAGAGTGTTTAAAGATGCCTGGGAAGGGAAGTGTGTGTTTACTCTTGCTGTGACAAATTTGAAACAGATATCTGTTCAGTCCGAGTTTGTGAGGCGAGTCAGAAATGGTAATGTGAAGCGCCTTGAGAGAAAACATTCAATCACTTGAAATTGTTTTGTTTATAGTCATGAACTAATCGTCAGTGGTTACGCATTAAAAGGTAACTGCTGTTCATTCAGTCATGCTAGCTGCTTTTCGGGAAAAAACTGATGGATCTGGACCTTCCAGTCATTTTTGTTGAATAGATCTGGTCTAATGTGACTTTTGTACTGGAAAACCAACACAGTTGTAGCATTTGATTCCTTCTAAATGCACAAATGAATCCACGACTGCGCTCCATCCATGTACGACTATGTAATTTGTCCGTGTTTGAACAAAAAAATAAATAAACCAGCAGGATTTCTGGAGATATTTGTGAAAAAAAAAACCTTTTCTTTTTCAAAGTGACTTCTCAACAAAGTTGAGCAGGTGAGGGTTAAGGGGCTTGCCAAAGGATACAACCATGGCAGCTTGGCAAACCTACCAACTGGTAGCCCAAACCATTTAAAGCCAAATCAACCAATGAGCTTCCACTTTCTTTCTAAAGCATTCTTTCTGAAAAAGACTGTAATCTGTGCAGTTATACACTTATGTAGCTCTACATTCACTTTCACTGTGATCATAATTTTTTTAGTGTGAATGCCAATTCTGTTCGCAGGACTGCGAGAAAACATGCATGTGACCTGCGGTACAACTGTACCACCTATTTCTAGCTTTAAGATTGTGTTAAGAGCAGTGACAGAGAGCAGCACTGAGAGAGAAGACTCAAATGAAAACATGTTACAATCGTACAAGCTCTCGCATACAGTGCCATTTCACAATTCCAAATTCACATTTGTTAGAGGAACAGGGCGGAGTTAGAGGAAGAGGGCAAAGTTAGAGGAATGGGCGTGGTTCATATGTTTAGCTTTAAATACGACTCCATTCGTTGAAAATCTTCTTTCACTCATTAGAATTCTGTAGATATGTGAACGAGTTTACACACTGGCACCATCCACAAAGAGAGAACAGCGCATTCAGAACACACACCGAGGGCTAAACGAATTCTCGGAACATTCCCACACCACTGTATGTTTTCCTGCGTATCTTTTTCCCCGTCTTGTTTCCGCCTTTTTTCTCCCCATGCACAAATAATTAGCTTACACGAGATGGGGTGAGAAAGCAGCCGCCATTTTTCAAAGCGGACAAACATATCGAATGCAAATTGCCGAAGCGTCATAGGAAAATAGATTGTTTATTAATGGCTCGCTCGGTTCATTATGCCGGCACACTGGTGGGAAGGGGGGTGGGGATTGGTGGAGGGTGGGGCAAGGCACCATGGGTAATGGGCTTTGTAGGACACAAACAATAAATGTGTGCTGCAGAGGGGAGAAAAAGATTTATCCAGAGCTTAATCTAATAAAGCTGATGGTGGGGCAGAGAGGAATACGGAAAAAGTGGATTCACCAGAAAAGGGTAAACGTTCTGTCATTTCCAGCCAGGAAGTAAAATATATATTTAGTGTTCATTCCGGCACAAAGAAGAACGAAGAAAAAAATAGGAGCTCATTTACTGATGAATCACAGAAATCTTTCTTTTCATCTTTCTCTGGGTTTTTCAGCTAGAGGGAAATGAAACCAGCACGCAGAGGAGAAAGAAGAAAATAGTGGGGAGGAATGAAGAGTTAAGAAGAACTTACCTTAGATCCCCGCTCATTAAAAATGATCTCCACGTCTAAAATCTTCCCAAATTGCTGCAGAGAGAAGTGAGAAAAGGGAAGAGAATGATTTATACGACATATAAAGCTAAATATATGTTTATATTGTGTTTATTACAAGTATTAACTGTAGTATTATTTGCTAGAATAGAGCTCAAATTGTACAGCGCTCCTTTGCAACTTGCTTCACTCCAGACTCAACTTAATTTTATGTCTACCCTTCTCTCACTCCGTCTTCTGTCTTTCTGCTTTCTCCTCTTGTCCACCCATCTCCGTCTTACTGTCTCACTCTTTGTGTGTTTGTGGAGTGAAAGTGATGTGACGGGTGGCTCCCACGGGCCCTCCGCTCTTTCAGTCAGTGATTCAGTTCAGGTCACGACATAATGAACCTGAGGTAGGAGGATGCGTAGAGAATGCCTCCTCCCCTTAACGATCTGAGAACGAGGGAGACTTTTAATTGCCGTCTGCGGCTGCCGTATTATTTCATTTAATCCAATTACCGTGTCAAACTCGTCACGTCGCCTTCATTTAGCCACGACAGGGAGGAATTCGCCCCCAGTTTGGGGAAACTATGTGACTCAATAAAACTAATTGGTTGCCGTTATTCTCACAAATAGCTACAATGTGACAGGAAATCTCGGATCTGATTAATTAAAGTTGATCTAATTAGACTTTTTATTCATTGACTCAGACTATGATACACTCGATCCTTTCCCATCATACTTCCTAGTCAGTCTTATTCCGGTGATGCTGGGTATCTCATGAACAGGAGTATATCTCCGGTGCTTATCAAGTCATAATGGGCTGTTAGCATAGATTAATTAGACTGGTTGAAAGGTCATCACTACCACCAGGGACCATTTATTACTATTGAGCATGTCCAGTCTGCTACCCTGACTCTCCTGTCTCTCTCCCAGCTAATTCACATCACAGGAACAGCTTCAAGTGATGTTGTTGTGCTAGACAATTAGCTTGACAGAAAAGTAACAAATGCTGTGGTGTTTCCATTCAGTACTACTAATAAACTAGCAATGCCATGTGGTGAAGCATATAAAATGTGTATGTAGTGTATACAATGTATATAGTTTATGCAGTGTACATAATGTGTGCAGTGTATGCAGTGTATGTAGTGTATATAATGTGTGTAGTATATAAAATATATGTAGTGTACATAATGTATGTAGTGTGTGTAATGTATGTATTGTGTGCAGTGTATATAATGCATTTAGTGTGTGTAGTGTGTGTAGTGTATGTAGTGTATATAATGTATGTATTGTATGCAGTGTATATAATGTATATAGTGTGTGTACTGTATGTAGTGTGTGTAGTGTATGTAGTGTATATAATGTATGTAGTGTGTAGTGTATATGATGTGTGTAGTGTAGTGTAGTCCCCTGTAATGTGAAAAGTAGCTAAGCCTCTGTCCTTTTAAATGATTGATGAACTATTCTGAACAGGGAGAGGGGTTGTGTAGGAGTAAATATATCAGCAGTTTGGGGAAAGCCTTTTCTTAAAATCGGTAAGGTGAGTAATTTAAGCTTTAATCTTTCATTTTTGACCCATAGGTTACATTAGCATTCTTCATCAAAGCTATAAATTTGCTGCCAAATATGGTCACCACAACAAAAAAATCATGCGACTGAAACATAAGTATATTAGTATCCTATTATTATAAATACAGCCGGTGAAAAAGCAGTTCTCCAAGGCAAGGTAAGACAAGGAACCAGCTGAAATCCACAAGTAATTATACCCCCTATCTGTGCAAATTAATATCAGCTGGGTTAGTACATTGATGGTCTATAAAAAGGCTTTTTGTTACCAAGGTTTCACACAAGAAACATCTCATGATGCGGAAAAGCAAAGAGCTCTCCCAAGACCTTTGCGACTTTATTGCTGAGAAACATATTAATGGAATCGCATACAGACGTATTTCAAAACTTCTGAATCCTCCAGTAAGCACCATTGGGGCCATCATCCACAAGTGGAAGTAACATCACTTCGTCATCAACCGGCCATGCACAGGAGCTCGTCACAAGATTTCTGACCAGGGAGTCTGAAGCATAGTCAGAAGAGTACCCCAAGAGCCAAGGACCACTCGGAAAGAGCTCCAGAAACACTTGGAGGCAGCAGGTGCCATCGTCACAGAGAAAACACTAGGCAATGCACACCACTGCTCATATATATTATATGCTTACCCCGCAAGACTCCATTACTAAAGAAAAGGCATGTCGAGGCTCGTTTAAAGTTTGTTACAACTCATCTGGACAAGCCTATGAAATACTGGGAGAGTGTAGTCTGGTCAGACGAGAGCAAAATTGAACTTTTTGGCCATCATACTACACACCATGTTTGGAGAAGAAATGGCACTGCACATCACCCTAAAAACACTTTACCAACAGTGAAGTTTGGAGGTGGAAGCATCATGGTGTGGGGCTGTTTTTCATCACATGGTACTGGCAGACTTCATATAATTGAAGGAACGATGAATGGAACTCATTACCGGGAGATTCTTGAGAAGAATCTGCTGCCATCCACCAGGATGATGAAGATGAGGCGTGGGTGGACTTCCAGCAGGACAACGATCCAAATCACACAGCAAAGGAAACTCTCAATTGGTTTCAGAGTAAAAAAAAATCAAGGTGTTAGAATGGCCCAGTCAATCACCTGACTCGAATCCAACTGAACAAGATTTAAAGACAATATGTTTAGAAGAATGGGCCAAAATCACACCTGAATACTGCGGCCCATTAATTTCTTCATACAGGAAGCGTCTTGAAGCTGTCATTACAAACAAAGACTTCTCCTCTAAGTATTAAATACATTTTAGTTAGCATGTTCAATACTTTTTTTCCCGTGTGATTCCTCTTTATTACACATAACTTCATTTATGGACTTTAATGTTGTGAATTCTTTATATTTCCGGATTTCTTGAGTTAATACTGATTTCATGTGAATAACCTCATTGGAAATATATTTACTGAATTTTTTTTGACGCATTCAATACTTATTTCCCCCGCTGTATGCTGTATGTGACACCAAATCAATGTAGGATTCATTTTAATAGCCAGTACTTTTTATATTTATTAGTTCTCTCTCTCTCTCTCTCTCTCTCTCTCTCTCTCTGTGTGTATGTGTGCATACAACTTTCCATTTCACAGACTGCTGTCCTTGGTGAAATGATATACAGATTAATGAGACAAAGAGTTTCTGTGTGTGTCAGTGCTGATGATAACAGGCACAAAAATATTTTTGGGGCTTTTTGGGACAAACAACATCATTGCATACTTTGTGGTTTTAAAATGTATTCTACTGAGACTGACTGCTGCAGGTGAAGCTGGAAGAGTACGCTTGGAAAACTTTTCAACTCTGTCACTAAACACCAGAGACCTCAAAACAGAGACCCACAGCATGACTTTTATCTTCATATTTCAGTTCTTTTCCTCTCATACTCATCATCTTATACATCTTTCTGTCCTTTACAACACTTAATGATTCTCTCACATCACATCAAATTAGCAGGCTTACCCGAGTGATGTTAGGTATCACTTTTGGCTAGGTCATGTTAGCAAAGCTTTTAGCTAATTAGTGACATTTGCTTGAACTAGCTGCCTGGCTAATCAGTCCTTCTCAGCTTTATGATTGAGATAGAGTCATTAGCATAGTGCTGGCTAACATTTTTATTGTGCTGCATATAACAGATGGAGCATATAGAAGAAGAACTGGCACATTTGGGCAGCGGGGGTATGTAGTGTGTGCCTTGAGGGCAGTGAAAACAATGCGCAGAGCCTCGTAGCGCTTGTGAGCGATTACTGCAGCACATTTGGCCGGATGGCTTGACATGCGTCCATTGCAAATAGACAAAGTTTTGGATGGTGATAAATTTCCTGGGCGATTCTCGCCAACGTCGCTAGCGGCGATCAATTCAAAACCCTCTCTCATGCCAGCTTGTGTGTGTGTGTGTGTGTGTGTGTGTGTGTGTGTTTAACAAGCCCTCTTATCATCATAAATCCACAAGCCACAAACACTTTCACCACATGCACAAAGCCTTCGAGCTAATTACCAGCTCGGCCAGGCCCTGATCCAACACGCAGAACAATAAAGCAGACAATTGAAGAGAGAGAGAGAGAGAGAGAGAGAGAGAGAGAGAGAGAGACAGATCACAGGCCCAAACTAATGAGTGCTGCTCAAACAAGCCAAAATGCAGCTGTTATTGAGCTGCAGTTCAACAACAGGAAACAGAAGAAAGAAAATCTGGCCAGAAACGAATTGTACACAACATTCCCTTTCCTCCAAGCACAGCTACGCAGCCAAGACAGGATCGCTTCTTTAGCTTTCTACTGGAGCTACGAGGCTAACGTTGGTAATGAGCAAAGGACGTTTGTTGCCTCCAGGTTAGCGTCACACTCTCGCCTCAGAGGCTTATATTAACATACGTCATCGTTGCTATAGTGACGGATCGTTCACAGGTGGACGCTCCACATAAACATCACGGTGCAGATGCTTCTTTAACATTCATGGAAGGAGTCTCCAGTGTCAGAGGCACTAACATGACAAGCCGTGACAATTTTTTTCTTCTCTGTCCCTACTGCCTTTGATCAATAATAACTTGGACCTAGAGTATACTCTTATTACGTCACAGAAATTCTATTATAAAATTCCGCATGAACTCTAGGGTCACTCACCCCAAACATCTGTCTGAGGTCAGGGTCGCGGAAGCGGAAGGGGATGTTGGAGACATGGAGCCGTTTAGGCTGCTGTTTCTCCGGCGACTCTGAGGATGACAGCGTCTCTGTTTGCGTCACGTCATCTGTCTGAACGAAACACAACACACACACACGCACACGTGCGCGCAATCATCAGTTAGTAATTCATGTGCACGGTGAGTTCATCATGACAGATTTGTAACGTTGCTGACAAGCCAAATTCTTTTTTTTAACACAATATATACCTCAGACATCACAATTAATATCTTTGCCAACTGATGTTGCTGCATTAGATCTCTTACAGACATGCACATTTATTCATGCAAATGAGACTTTGCCTGATTAAATATGTGTACATTTGCATACTTAATAAAAGTTAAAAATCTAGTCTTTTGATGATTTTAGAAATAAAAGTGTTTGTTGCGCTGTGTAGACCTTTACAGAAAAAAACAACAACATTGCTTTATTGTTTAAAAACCATGAGCTGTTATTAGAAAAAAAAAAAAAACATACATAACCCAACATAAACCCAACAATAATCGACAATATGGGAAATTTATTAGGATGGTACCGCTTGAAATACCATGAAATGGTTTTGGACCTCAATTCCACATGGACGTTCTCTCTGTGGTTGCTGCGATGGCCTTAGGACTACAATTGCCACATACAATTTCACTCTCAGGTCTCCTTTAGTGAACAGTGGACTAGTTCAACAAAACAGACTTCATGTAAAAACCATAATGTACTTTCACACTATCTGTTATTACCCAGATGAGGACGGGTTCCCTTCTGAGTCTGGTTCCTCTCAAGGTTTCTTCCTCTTATCATCTTAGAGAGTTTTTCCTCACCACCGGCTTGTTCAATGGGAATAAATTCACATGCTTAAAATCTGTTTCCTGTGTTTATATGGTTCTGTGAAGCTGCTTAGAGACAATGTTCATTGTTAAAAGTGCCATAAAAATAAAATTTCATTGAATTGAAATTCCTCTGTTTATATCTTTCTAATTATAGATAGGAATGAACCTATGAAATGAATGCAGCTCTTCTAGAAACTGATATTTGTTTTTGTGTTTGTGTTTCCATTCCAATTATTGTGGTTTATTGAGGAATTTGAAGGAAATGTATATCGTAATGATGCATAAACTGATAAACACACGCACACACACACACACACACACACACACACACACACACACACAATGTATTATATATGTATATTGTGTGCATATCTGTTTATGGATCGTGCAGCAAATGCAGCAAAATCACATGCATGAAATTTCATTGTTTAAAAAAAAATGACAAGCAGTCCATTGTAGCAATTCGGTTCTGATAATAATAATAATAATAATAATAATAATAATAATAACGTGTAATAAGCATAAGGCAACCTTGTCAATAAAAGTGTAACATTATATCTGTGATGCCAGTAAAAATACTCAAACTGAACTGACATGATCTGAGGAGAGAACGAGATAAGTTTCCATATATCAGATACCCCCTTAGCGAGCAGCCTCATTGCATTAGTATAGCTTATTTGAAGAGTTTTTATACAGGATTAAGCAGGAACTGTTACCCTGAGGAATGACGAACTCGGCAACGTTTTGGGTTATGACATATCAGCAGGTCACAGGATCGACTCAGCACACTGAACTGTGAACCTGAGATGTGTGAGTGTTCTCTAGCTTTACACCCATCCTCTAAAGCATTACACTTCTACAGGATCCATAAAGAAAGTGTCTGCCATCCTCAGGGAAAGCCGTGTCCCAGAATCCCCTGCTGCTTTATGCTGTACATTCAGCTCCTGACTAATCACACTCACGTGCACCTTATTTACTAATGAACTTAAACTAGTTTACTTTAGCTTTTGCATGATGTTTTAGATTGTTTGCCTTTGACCTATAGTTTCTTTAATTAAAGTCCATTATGTATGTGTTGTATCCTGTGTACATCTCCTGCTTCCTGCTCAAACCTCACAACATGTGCTGATAACTAACCTACTGACAAAACATACTGAAATGTGTAACTACTGACACCTGAATGGATGACTGGTCACTGAGGTGTAGTGTTACACAAACACACACACACTCACGCACACACACAAACACACACACACACACACACACACACATATTCGCTCTCTCTCTCTCTCACACACACACACACACACACACACACACACACACACACACACTGGCAGCCTTTCAGTCCAATTATTTTAAATATTGCTTGTTAGGTCACTGGGAAAAAGGCACGCTGACAAGCAAACTTCCTCCAGTGTGTGTTTGAGAGAGAGAGAGAGGGAGAGAGGGGGAGGGAGAGGGGGGAGAAAGCGAGAAGGAGAGAGAGAGAGATTCTGTGTGGTTATCAGAAGAAGATGTTTGACAAGTGCAGTTGTTGTTTTGGAGCTTGTGATGGAGCAGGTGAAGAGTGTAGAGGATGAGTGATGACGGTATAATGACATGACCATGTAGGTGAACCTGCAGTGTGTGTCTGTGTGTCTGTGTGTGCGTGTGTGCGTGCGTGAGTGTGTGTGTCTGTGTGTGTGCGTGTGTGTGTGTGTGAGTGCGTGTGTGTGTGTGAGTATGCTCGCAATCCTATCAATATCGGGACATCGGCCTGATTACACACCATTTGTGGGGACATTTGTGATTGTGGGGACTTAAAATCGAGTCCCCACAATATTAAGTGTTACAGAATGTTTATTTTATCAAGTTGAACTCCCCCACCAAAAATCTCATTAGTCCTCAACATTGTCAATTATTCGATAAATGTGTGTGAGTTGGGGGGGGGTTCAATTCATGAAGACAATGAATTTACCACAGCAACTTGAAAGGATTTATATTTGACATCATCTGACATGGAAAAATCTGGACGTGAGTACGCATATATATTTTAAATATTTATAAATATAGCGCCGACGCCATATTTAAAGACCTGCTCACAGTTTAGTCTGTGATTCACCTCAGTTCTGAATCGCGTTTAACAATAATATTGTCCATTTTCAGAAAAAAACGATTTTAATAGCTTTTATCATTTGCCTTTTTAGTGTTTTTGTTTGTTTGTTTGTTTTGTTTTGTTAAATAAAGTAAGAATGTTACTTCTTGTAGTAATCGTGGATAATTACATGCCAAATAAGATAAGATCAGATAAAATAAGATAATACTTTATTAGTACCCAGATGGAGAAATTAGGGTGTCACAACAGCAGCCAAAAAAATAAATAAAAGAAGAGATAAAAGAGATAGTAAGGAGAGCAATACAGGGATATATAAAGAGTATATACAGGATGTATAAATATGTATAGACATAAACGCAAATGCTATATACATTATATATATCTATATATATCTATATCTATCTATCTATCTATCTATCTATCTATCTATCTATATATATATATATATATATATATATATATATATACATACACACACACACACACACACACACACACACACACATACATACGGGCAGTATATACAGCAAGCAATAATGTACAGTCTCACTATACAAGTAGCCCATGTGTCTAGGTCTCTAGGTCCAAAAGTGAGTACACCCCTCACATTTTTGTAAATATTTGATTATATCTTTTCATGTGACAACACTGAAGAAATGACACTTTGCTACAATGTAAAGTAGTGAGTGTACAGCTTGTGTAACATTGTAAATCTGCTGTCCCCTCAAAATAACTCAACACACAGCCATTAATGTCTAAACCGCTGGCAACAAAAGTGAGTACACCCCTAAGTGAAAATGTCCAAATTGGCCCCAATTAGCCATTTTCCCTCCCCGGTGTCATGTGACTTGTTAGTGTTACAAGGTCTCAGGTGTGAATGGGGAGCAGGTGTGTTAAATTTGGTGTCATCGCTCTCACACTCCCTCATACTGGTCACTGCAAGTTCAACATGGCACCTCATGGCAAAGAACTCTCTGAGGATCTGAAAAAAAGATTTGTTGCTCTACATAAAGATGGCCTAGGCTATAAGAAGATTTCCAAGACCTTGACACTGAGCTGCAGCACGGTGGCCAAGACCATACAGCGGTTTAACAGGACAGGTTCCACTCAGAACAGGCCTCGCCATGGTCGACCAAAGAAGTTGAGTGCATTTGCTCAGCGTCATATCCAGAGGTTGTCTTTGGGAAATAGATGTATGAGTGCTGCCAGCATTGCTGCAGAGGTTGAAGGGGTGGGGGTCAGCCTGTCACTGCTCAGACCATACACCGCACACTGCATCAAATTGGTCTGCATGGCTGTCCTCCCAGAAGGAAGCCTCTTCTAAAGATGATGCAAAAGAAAGCCCACAAACAGTTTGCTGAAGACAAGCAGACTAAGGACATGGATTTCTGGTACCATATCCCATGGTCTGATGAGACCAAGATAAACTTATTTAGTTCAGATGGTGTCAAGCGTGTGTGGCGGCAACCAGGTGAGGAGTACAAAGACAAGTGTGTCTTGCCTACAGTCAAGCATGGTGGTGGGAGTGTCATGGTCTGGGGCTGCATGATTGCTGCTGGCACTGGGGAGCTACAGTTCATTGAGGGAACCATGAATGCCAACATGTACTGTGACATACTGAAGCAGAGCATGATCCCCTCCCTTCAGAGACTGGGCTGCAGGGCAGTATTCCAGCATGATAACGACCCCAAACACACTAAAGAAGCTGAGGGTGAAGGTGATGGACTGGCCAAGCATGTCTCCAGACCTAAACCCTATTGAGCATCTGTGGGGCATCCACAAATGAAAGGTGGAGGAGCACAAGGTCTCTAACATCCACCAGCTCTGGGATGTTGTCATGGAGGTGTGGAAGAGGTCTCCAGTGGCAACCTGTGAAGCTCTGTTGCCCAAGAGGGTTAAGGCAGTGCTGGAAAATAATGGTGGCCACACAAAATATTGACACAGCCTGCCCAGCCTTAATTCCACCTCCCCAGCATGTCACAGCAAAGAACAGGGTTACTACAGACTGATAGCACATCTGGAGTAGCTTGCTGCTCATGGCAAATGACCTGAGCCTCCTTAGAAAAAACAGTCTTCTCTGTCCCTTCCGGTAGAGAGCTTCTGTGTTTTCTGACCAGTCCAGCTTGCGGTTAATGTGCACTCCCAGTATGAGTCCACCATCTCTATTTTCTCCCCCTGGATGGTAATAGATGTTGGGGGCTTTCTGTTTCAACAGAAGTCCAATATCAGTTCTTTGGTCTTGCCGATGTTGAGCTGAAGGTGGTTATCCTTAGACCATCTGACAAAGCTCAACACTATGCCTCTGTACTCCATCTCCTTATCTTCACTGATACAGCCCACAATGGAAGAGTCATCAGGGAATCTTTGGAGGTGGCATGTACCTGAGTTGTAGCTAAAGTCAGAGGTGTATATAGTGAATAGAAAGGGTGAAAGCACAGTTCCTTGAGGTGCGCCAGTGTTGCACATCACCACATCTGACAGGCTGCCCTGCAGTTGGACGTACTGTGGTCTGCTGGTGACATAGTCCATGATCCACGTCACCATGTCGTGGTCTACCCGCATGTCCCAGAGATGGTGTTAAATGCACTAGAAAAATTAAAAAACATGATTCTCAATGTGTTTCCTGGCCTCCCCAGGTGTGAGTAAACCATATGCAGTAGGTAGATGATTGCATCGACCATGTCGATTTGGGTTTGGTATGCAAACTGCAGCGGATAAAGGGAGTCACTTACAATCAGCTTCAGGTGCCTCAGGATCAGTCTCTCAAAGGTCTTCATGACGTGAAGTCAGCACAACATCTCTGTACTGTTGTGAGGTACTGGGATGACCTTTCTTGGGCACCGGAACAATGCAGGAGGTCTTCCACAGTTGGGGCACCTTTTTCAGCCTTAGGGAAAGATTGAAGAGGTGTTGGAACACACCTGCAAGCTGTGTGGCACACACCTTGGGCAGCCTCGTGTTGATGTTGTCTGGGCCCATAGATATGTTGATTCTGAGTTTGGATAACTCCTGTCTCACCTGGCTTGATGTTATTAATGGGCTGGTGGAGGGTGAGGGGGTCGTTGGGGTGCCTGTGTCTGTGATGATTCCTGTATTGTCCTCATCATCAGGAGTGTGTGAATGTCCATTTGAGCTCTCAGGGATGGGGGCTGAGTCAAACCTGTTGACAAACCGGTTTAGCTCATTTGCATGTCCAGGCTGCCCTCCATGGCCGGTTTGGAATTTTTAAGCCCAGTAATCCTGTTCATGCCCTCCCATACCTTGTTTGACACTATTTTTTTCCAGCTTGGACTCTAGCCTCTCCCGGTAGCTGCTTTTTTGCTTTCCTCAGCTCCCTCCTTAGCTCCTTTTGGACTGACCTGACCTCCTCATTGTCTCCTGCCATGAATGCTCTCTTCTCCTGTTTAGGAGGGCTTTAATGTCTTTGTTGATACATGGCTTGTTATTTGAAAAACAGCGGACCTTCTTTGTGGGTACAATGCTGTTCTCACAGAAGCGTATGTAGTCCGTAATACACTGGGGGAGTCCCTCAATGTCCTCTGCGTGATCCTTAAGGAACAGGTCCCAGTCTGTGGTCTGGAAGCAGTCCTGCAGTGCATTTTCAGCCTCAATGGACCATACCTTTACGAACTTGGTGGTGACAGGCTGCTGTTTGACTACAGGCTTGTACACAGGTGCAAGGTAGATCAAGTTGTGGTCTGATCTGCCCAGAGGGGGAAAGGCAGAGGAGCTGTATGCCCTCTTCACATTGGAATACAGCTGGTCCAAGATTTTATTCACCCTTGTTTTGCATTTCACATATTGTGTGAAGTTTGTAAGGGTTTTAGAGAGGGGGACATGGTTGAAGTCCCCGTTAATAATCATGAGTGCACTCAGGTGTTGTGTCTGAAGTTTTGCAGTGGTGGAGTGGATGATGTCACAGGCGCGTGCTGCTACTGCCGATGGTGGAATGTACACAGTCACAACAATGGCGTGAGAGAACTCCCTGGGCAAATAGTATGGTCTCAGCCCCACAGCCAGTAGTTCTATATCTGGCGTACACATGCTCTCCTTCACCATTATGTGTCTAATGTTGCACCATTTTGAGTTAACAAAGACAGCTATACCTCCTCCCTTCTTTCTGCTCTGTTTTCCTATGTCAGCTTGCACTAGTGTGAAGCCAGCTAGCTCGACCAAAGAATCAGGAATGTTCCCTGTTAGCCATGTCTCCATGAAGCACAACAAACTGGCCCCCCTGTATTCGCACTGGCTACTCGTCAGTGCTGCAATCGCGTCTGACTTTTTGGCCAGCGATCTTACATTTCCCATAACAAATGATGGAAGGCAAGGTTTGAGTCTCCTTTTTCTCTCCCGCTTCTCTCTAACCTTCCCGCCCACTCTCGTCCCTCCCTGTGCCTCTGTAGCTCCGCTGGTATGTCCATCGGCAAATCTGCCGCTCTAATCGGATACATCAGGAGCTGCTCCCTTGAATAAACAAGCGTTGTCTGAGTAATCTTGGTGGGTCCAAAAATACGGCAAGAAACTCGCTTAAAATGACAAATTCGGGAACAAGTATAGACAATAAGATGAAATAAAAGGTCTGGCGTAAAACCAGAATGATAGAAAGTTTTAAACAGGTGAAAAAAAGCTGCCGCTCGCATCGGCCCCTACTTAATTCTTGATATAGTGGATGTATATGTATTTTTATAGCATCAATTCCATATTCCAACATCAAATCCTTATTCCATCCAATTCCATCAATTACGTAACATTGTGGTTGAAGAACAAACTGATATTCTGAGCTTGTAGAGTGTAGAGTGTCTAGGGATGGATGTAGAGTGTCTAGGGATGCTTAGAACAGTGCCAGTCAGTCACTATATGGCACCGCTCACATGCTACATGCTGTTTGTGTAACAGGATTTACCCTCTACTTTTATATTTAATAGTGACTGTTATTGTTTCAGGTGACAGAGTGTGGAATGGATGCAGACATTAATAGTCTGGACTCAGGTGATACCTCTGGAGATGATACCCAGTGCATCCAACATTCACAGCACAAATCTGCTTCCCACATCCAGGTAATTAAACTGCTTTAATTCATGCATGTGCCAAACAGTAAATGCTTTGTCTGCACAATGTATTCTGCCAATGTAGGCAAAGGAGTGCTTTCTGTTCTCATATACTTCAGTTATGACCTTTATGCAGTTCTGCTCCTTAAAGTTGTGATGCATATACTAACACCTTCTGCTGTTCTCATGTGGACTTTGCTCACCTGCCTCATATACTTCAGCCATGACAATGCTATGAGATGCCACACCTCAACCAGGCTGTGCATTTGCTAACCTCTTGAGCTTCTCTCTTGCAGACTATGCTCGTTTGACTCATCCATCTCAAAGCTGCACCCCAGCTGTGCTATGTATTTTCCAAACCTAATTTCATGTACTTTTATCAGGGCTGCCTCAGTACTATTGCAAGATGCCCTGTCTCCTACCTTCTCAGCCACTGCTTCACTGCAACATGGTGACTGGTCTGTGTTATGCGTGTCATATTCCTGGTTTTATGTGCTGTAAATTTTTCATTTTCAGATCCATGTCTGCACTGCTACAATATGCCCTCTCATCTAACTACTCAGCAGCGACACCAGTACATTGCTGCACCTTAGTTACATTATTTGACTGCTAATCCTAATTTAATTTACTCCAACTACTACTTTTCTAGTGCCCCATTAATGATGCTGAGGGATGTCTCTGACCTTGCCACAGTCTTGTACTTCAACTATGCTCTTTTTTTTTTTTTTTTTTACTAATGCTAGTTTTTTGCAGCTGTAACGCTATATCTTCACTGTGGTTTAAGTCTACGAATACTAATCTCATTGCCTCCAACTCCTTAACACTGCTGTGCAGAAGCTATTTCTCTCTCTGTTGCTCTTCCAAAGCTCCATTTCACAGTGTTATGCCAGTATTAGGGACCCTCCATTTGTGTTTCTCTCTCTTGGGACCAGCCTCTACAGTACCTAAATTACTTCTAGCAATCTTTCACTGCTATCACTTTACTGCTCTTGGCCTGTTGACCGAACGGCTGGACCTAGATTCTGTAAAGTTGCGGTGCATTGCTTTGTGAAATGCATTCACTGTCCACCATATGCTATGTTTGTGTGTCCAATCTTGTAACCCTTGCTACCAACACAGGCTTGCAACTTGAACTTTAGCTGAATTCAGGATCCTGGAAAGCGTTTTAAAAAAAGCTCAGGTTATCAGTTTTCTGCCCATTTTTCTGTTGTGCAATCTGTCCTTATATTACAGTATGTTAAATGTGTGGTTAAACTAGCAAATGGACTTATTAGTGTACATGGGTATGAAACTGCTTTTTATATATATATTTTTAACATGGTAAATGTTAAAAAGTCTCCACAATGTACACCAGGTCCCCACAAGATGCCTACTTTAACATATCTCTTTTTCTTTTTGTTTTCTACAAATGTCTTTTTTGCTTGGTGTGTGTTAGCCTAAAATACTTTCTACAACTTTACACTGTTCAGCTTAGTTATAGTATACCAACATACTTTTACTTTTGGGCTTATTCGTAACTGTTGTGCCTATTTCAGGTGACAGAAAGTATAATAAAGATGGACAGTAATCTTCTGGAGTCTGATGGTGCCTCTTGAAATGATCATCATTGCACCCAACATTCACAGCATGAGTCTACATTCTGTAATCTGGTATGGAACTCCTTTTTTAATGTATATTATTACATGGCAAAGGTTAAGTCCCCACAATGTACATTGTACTCTCGCAGTGTTTGCAACAGTGTGATTTCAATTGATAGTTGAAGTGGTACCCCTCTCCCACTGAGTCCCCACACTGTCTTTTAACATGAAACTTTACACCAGGTCCCCACAATATGCCTACTTTAAAATATTATCCTTTTTTTCTACGAATGTCTTCTTTGCTTGGTGTGTGTTAGCCTAAAATATTTTCTACAACGTTACACTGTTCAGCTTAGTTATAGTATACCAACATACTTTTACTTTTAGGCTTATTAGTAACTGTTGTGCCTATTTCAGGTGACAAAATGTGGAATAGAGATGGACAGTAATCGTCTGGAGACAGATGATGCATCTGGAGATGATCATCATTGCACCCAACATTCACAGCATGAGTCTACATTCTGTAATCTGGTATGGAACTCCTTTTTTTAGTGTATATTATAACATGGTAAACGTTAAATCCCCACAATGTACATTGTACTCTACCAGTGTTTGCAAAGACACTGGGTCCCCACACTGTCTTTTAACATGAAACGTTACACCAGGTCTCCAGAAGACAGTTACTGTCAAATTTAATGATTTTTTTTTTTCTAGAAATAACAGTTTTGTGTTTATCTTTAGCAAAACCTTTTCTTTGTACACATTTATGCTTTTCAGCCTGGGTTTAGTTTGTTTAATTACTTTTAGTTACTTAATTACTTAATAAATTAGTTAATTATACTTTTAGGATTAATTGTGATGTGGGGTGGCTTCAGGTGATAAGTATATTAGATGAAGAAAGTCACCATCTGGAATCTGATCTTACATTCTGGAGATGTTCAGCAGCAAAAGTCTGCATTCCTAGTTCAGGCAAGAAAATAGTTTTTATAGCTTTATACAATATGTGCCAAAAGTAACTTTGCTGGCCTAATAAGAAAAGTTCAAATGTAACCAAAAGGCAAATAATCTTTTTTTCTCTTATCTTCCACTAATGTATTTTAAATATGAAATTGTTTGAAATCTCATTATGTTTTGTATTCTACTGTTTTTTTTAATCAGGTGCCAGTCTCTCTCTCTCTTTCTCTCTCTCTTTTTACAAATGTCTCTCTCTTTCTCTCTCTCTGTCTCTCTCTCTCTCTCTCTCTCTCTGTCTCTAATGGCCCACATACACAGTTCCTTTTATCTTATCCCTTTGCTTCTTCTGTGTGTGTGTGTGTGTGTGTGTGTGTGTGTGTGTGTGTGTTATCTCTTCCTGTGTTGTGGGGTTTCTGCACAGCAGGCCTTCAGATGAAATGGAATCAAATACAAAATGCTGAAAGAGAGAGAGAGAGAGAGAGAGAGAGAGAGAGAGAGAGAGAGACATGAAGAGAGTGATGATAGCGTGATAAGACTTCACTCTCTCCTTTCTCAGCCCTGGGAAGTGATTAAGAATGAAACACGTAGCTGATCAAACATCTCCATTTTTTTCCCTTTTTTTTTTTTTTTTTTACAAAACAAAATCAGACTGAAGGAGGTACTCTAGAGACAGATCACTCAGAGGTGCTAGCCGGAGTAGCGCCCAGGACCAGACGCAGTTTTTCTGCTTTCTTTCTTTTTTCTTTCTCACCCCTTTCTTGTATTCCTTCCATCTCTTACAGCTTTCTGAAATGGTTCCCTATGATAGAAATCCCAAACTCAATTCCTCTAGGCACGTATCAACAACCATTTTTATGCCACAGTACTAGCGAGGGATTCAGTTCTAGTAAAATAACCGACTACGGGGTCGCGTGGTGTTATTCCTCTCGGCAATGACTTTTATTTAATCAGGTACAACTTATCTTTCTTTTTATCCATTTATAGCTACATTTAATTTCACTTCCATGAGTTCCTCCAGCCAATCACAACTCAATATTGTTATGAGAGAAACTTTAACACAGTTTAAAACAGACTAGGTTGCACTCTGAGAGTCAACTCAGTACCAAGCTGCCCCTCTGACTTGAGTAAAATGTATTATTAGGCACAGACCCACAGAGCGAGTGCCATAGGTACTCCCAGCCCTGCCGATATTCACTACAGCAGCATGACTGAGTGTGGTGTTGCTTTTATACAACAGTCCCATAAACAAGGCATTAATATCAAATAACTGACATTTCAGACACAATATGAGTGCCTGTGTCTCAGGTGGTAGAGCGGGTTGTCCACTAATCGTAGGGTTGGTGGTTCGATTCCCAGCCCACGTGACTCCACATACCGAAGTGTCTTTGGGCAAGACACTGAACCACAAGTTGCTCCCGATGGCAAGCTCGCGCCTAGCATGGCAGCTCTGCTACCATTGTTGTCTGTGAATGGGTGAATGAGAACGATTGTAAAGTGCTTTGGAACCCCTAAGTGCAGACCAATATGGCGAAACATTCTGTTTAATCTTTGCTAGCAGATACAGATCCCAAAGAAGCCTCACCCACTTTGTAACACATCAGCTACGTGGCTAGCTATCTCACATTGATTTGTACTTTCCCATTAAAGGTGCTTCTGGTAAAAATCGCATCCCTTCTTCTTTTTCACCTTCATCTTTTAAGTCAAAAGTTATATTCCTGAAAAGTATTGTTTGCCATTTCCACCTTCACCATTGTCACTAACTTTACTGTAGTTTCGACCATTTCATCCTAGGGAGTGTGTTTTTATATGGTGAACGCAGATGAGAAACATATATATACTTGGAACGCTGTTTGACCAATCAAATTAGTGGACCAGAGCTAACCATTGTATAAAACAATGTACACCATGATAAAATGTTATTATAGTGATATGAGATTGTACTCTCTTTATGTGTCTAACATTTACTGAGGGAATGGAGGCATTACATCAGCTCTTAGAGAGAGATAGAACAGACAAATAAAAGAAAGCCACAATGAGAACACAATGAGGTGTTCTTTTCTTGCTTAAACCAGAACGAGATGGAGACGAACAGCTCCTTTAATCCACTCCACCTCTCTCCAACTGAACGGATATGTACAACATCTATTATTCATACAGAGTTCATCTTTCTGCACATGCCCTGATCATACATCAAACTTACCTCCGACTGTGAAGAGAAAGAGAAGGAGAAGTGGAGTCAGATAGAGAAAGAGAGTTTTTAACTATTGATTTTGAACTGTTGTGTCATGCCTGACTTGCTCATTCAAAAGCAATTTGATTACATATAATGAGTCCTGCTTATTGTACAGTGCCAACTGTAGGCGATAAAAATATGCACAACACTTCTTACTGCTCTTAACCCTAACCCTAACCCTGCTCTTGTACTGTTTATTAATGCGCAGCATGTATAGTTTAAAAAGATCACCATTAAGGAGCTCTATTGCTCTAACACTCTGTATTTGTCTTTAGCCTCTATTTCTTTAATACACTGTTTGAAATTCCTCAATGTATCTGACACATAACATAACAAAAAAATAAAAGAGGAGAGACAAGGTTTCCTTCTCATGATGTTTCAGGGAGATTTTCCGCAACACTGCTGCCTTAGTTTGTTTATTAGGGGTCTACTTCTACATCCAGATTTCTGAATTCAATGCCTATTGTTAAAAGCAGTACACACATTATACCAAAGAGAATATGGTGCTGTTACTAATGATCAGCAAACGTTTTGAGTTTAGTTGCATTAATAAAAGACAAGTGTTGAATAGATTTTATGGTAAATGGTCTGCACTTTTATAGCACTTTTTTAACCTTAGCAGTTCTACAAAGAGCCTTACACTGGTTTCTCATTCACTCACACACCAATCGTAGCAGAGCTGCCATGCAAGGCACTAACTTGCCATCGGGAGCAACTTAGGGTTCAGTGTCTTGCCCAAGGACACTGCCGGCATGTGAAGTCGGCATTAGTGGACAACCCGCTCTACTACCTGAGCCACAGCCTCCCACAAAATATGTCATGGTTGTTTCTTTTCCTTGGCTTGATGCCTCTCTCATTCCTTTGAAGATCAGCTTCATTTCATGTGAGCGGCAAATGAAAGCTGAATGTAAAACGGGGCTCGTCTTTCTCTATACCTCTTTGCCTACTTCGTTTTGTTTCTTTACCCTCCTTTTCACGTCTCCACATTTCCGTACCTCTCTCCCTCCCCTCGCCCTATTTTGCTAAACTTTACCTGTTTTATTTATTCCTGCTTAAGAGATTGAACACGGTGTAGCATGAATGATTTAGAGCGTGGGAAAGGAGGCCATGCTGTATGCCTAATCTGTTTTGGCTGGGTGAATCATTAGGGATGCCCTGTAGCTCTTCTCCAGCCTTGCACTCTCCAAACTACAATTGCTTTTCAAGAAATCACTCCAAGTCCTCACAACTAAACTCAACAAATGTCTAGCATCCTCCTAACCCAAATGGACTTTTCTTAGTAAACTCTGTGAATCAAGGAGTCCAGAGCAGAAAAAACCCCACACCAGCACTAAGAATCATTTTCATCCCACTTCGCTCTGTCCTGATTCATTTTGATCTAAACTGATTGATCTCACAGCGCTGCTGAATTCTGAATTGTGAGTGGTAAGTAGGTGTTGATCTGTGACTCATACACTGTGGGCACTGATAGAGTTTCTAATCCAAAATATTTTCCAACCACTTTATTATCCTTATGAATCTGCCCTTAAATCGTGACCATATGTCAGCATGGGGCACAGGCTTTTCACCCTTTTTCCTTTCTGTACAAATAGACTTGTTTATCCAGCACTAATACGAAAGGGTCCATCAAGAGTCTTTTGGATAGTTAAGGCTTCTTCACTTCTTAAAGGAGTTCTACTGGGATCTGTCTTTGTAAAGCCGTACAACAGAAAATCTCTTATCCATTAATATTTTAATGCTCCTCCAATTTTCACGCTTGTTACTTTGTGTGTGTGTTGTTTTTTTTTCTCCCAGACTTGGGGCTATTTGTGCCCAAAGTTAGATATTGTGTGTTTTCTTCAACCAAATCATTTTGTGGTCCACAGCAGGTGTCAAAACTATCCGTTCTCACTGCTGCATGCAGAGTAACGAGATTTGTTCAACTTGTTATGTTACTTCCTGTTTCCACTATAGATATAGCTGGGAAAGGGTTATGGTTATTAATTTATAAAGGACAGGACAGGACAGGAGCACTATAATTATCTAACCGGCTTGCTTTCACCACCGGCTTGCTCAATAGGGATAAATTCACACACTTAAATACTGTATCCTGTGTTTATATGTTTCTGTAAAGCTGCTTTTACACAATGTCCATTGTTAAAAGCGCTATAGGAATAAAATTGAATTGAATTGAATAACGTTTGTGGTATGACTGCTTGCACCGACAGCGTTGCGAAAATGCACGTCTCTGCATGGCTACTTTCTTAGTTTATGAGAGCGGCATCTTGTTCACAAGTATTCCTACACGAGTTATCCAAGGGGCTCTGTTCTTCAACACTTGAGCATTATTGGAAAATAATGCTAAAAAATACAACGATAAATACTGATAAAAATGTCAAACAACAAACCTATTGCCTCTAACATGCACAAAAGTAATGTTTGGGCATATTCCATTGATTCTTGGTTCAGAAGGAATTCTCTTCTATGAAAACAAACCAACAGTTATAAGCCTCTCCCCAAAATCAGTCCTGGATGTGAACGTCAGTGTTTAGAGCAGCTGTGAAAACGCCTTTAGAAACCAGACAGCCTTCTTCTTTGTTGTTTCCCTCTCTTCTTCTCCAAACCAAAGCATAGCTTGAACTCTTCTCCAAACCTACAGACTCTATGGTTGATAAGGATCCGTTACTATAACTCCAGCTGGCATGTAAAGTGACGATTTAAGGTTTGAGCGAGGTTTGTCTTACGATTGAATTTCTTTAAAACTCCTAAACATTTTGCATACAATCGAGTTGCTATAATCTGTACGATGAGCTCCAGCGCCTAATCTCCTGCAGTGAAAGACCGACTCCACAGCAGCCTGTGTGTCTCACGCTGGGAAATCACTTAAAAGATCACATTTACACATTAAAATCATCAGGGTTAAATTAACTGTTACAAAATGCATGGTGCGTGCTACGAACAGCCGGATCAGGCTCATAGACACTCTGCAGGAGTGTAATAAACACCACTGATTGGTGCGGCGTATGAAAGCGGAGATTTCACTGAACTGTAAGGAACCGCAGTTATTTAGTGCTGCTGTAGTTTCAATGTGTGTAATTAGTAAGGGTCATGATTACTGTGGATCAATAACGGGATGCTCACGCAGTGCTTTCTGCAAATGTAGTGAGCATTTGTGATTGCAGAAAGACAAACAGAAATTGTTGGATTTGATCAACTTACT
The DNA here is from genome assembly GCF_023375685.1 of Ictalurus furcatus. Taxonomy (NCBI): domain Eukaryota; kingdom Metazoa; phylum Chordata; class Actinopteri; order Siluriformes; family Ictaluridae; genus Ictalurus; species Ictalurus furcatus. Next base: position 27,640,328 of record NC_071266.1, read on the forward strand.
CGCCAACTAATGCAACAACAAATGTAATTAGCACAACAAGTTCAGCGCATGTCCTATCGTCCATTATTTTCCTACAACAGTACATCCCCATGCTTTTCATTCCTCCTTCACTGCAACAGTTTGCCAATGACTACTTATGAAAGAACATCACATCATACTTTTGATCCATTTGGTCCAAACTTCACACTTCTTCTCAATCACAGCAACTGTAGCAACTGTTACTGTGACAACGATCACGCAAAGAAAAAAGAAAAATTATAGAAATGTGAGTCCTGCTGCAAAGCCTATGTCCAAAGTGTCTCCAACATTTACAACAGTTTCTCCCCAACTCTCCTGCCGGATAATTCCTGAGACACAGACACATTGAGGGTTGTGATGCAACCTCAACAAACAGCTGCATGTCCTCTGTCTCAAAACAAATGAGTAATTGGCCATGAGTCGTCATAAGGAGACATGACAGCTTATGACATACACTGGGGTATTATAATAATCCTGTCTCTGACATATCATTATATCCATGTCACATGAAGATTCTTCCCTCATTATTTCAGACAGTGGACCATGTAATACCATTCCACCACCATTTATTGGCCTGTTCTGGTAACTCAATTCCTTTCACACCAGTATCCCAGACAAGAATTAGCCTCAAATCTTCCATATCACAATCATAGCACCCACTCAGGACCTCCAATCTTCTTCTGGATAAAGGGCGGATAATGAACTCACAACACGGAGAAAGTAAGCACTTCTTAAATTTGACCAACGCTCTAAACTGAGAGAGGAAGATGTGGCATGGCTATCTTTAAATTTCTTTTTAAATGCTAATGATAGCGTGGAGGAAAGGAAAAACCAAAAAAAAAAACTAAAAGAGGCTGATCTGTCTGGTAGATGTTACTGGGTTATGACCATTAGTATGTAGCAGTGAGAGGTGACACATCTGGAAACGGTTTAGAACAGGGGTAATGAAATGTAATCAGGGTGATGAGGTACATAATGCCAGGAAAACACTTGTGAAATGTCTCCATGATTGCACCACATGCCAAGAAGTCAAATTCACTGCCAAAACAGACATTACAGACCAAACAAAAGTTCTTTGGGATTGTTTGGAAGTTTTGTAGATTCAGGATATCCTTGCCTCATTAGTCTGAGTCACTGAAGCTTTGTCTCCAGGTTATTAGTGGGCCACTGTTGTAGTCCCCTTTAATTGAGCTGATGAATGTTCAGTCATCTTATCATTTAAACTCTTTAAACTTGTTAATTCAATGCACTTGCTTAGACAGAAAACAACAAGTTTATTGTCTAAGCAAGCACATTGAATTAACAAAAACATTGGCACTATTTTATTAATTCAACAAATTAAAATAGTGAATTAACATCCTGTGCACACATTGTAATTCCATGACCTCAACTTAGCATCTTGTTGCTATATTAAATTATTTATTTATTTATATATATATATATATATGTAAATAATGCTTCTCCAAACCAGTAGAGCTGCAACAACTAATCGATAAAATTGATAATAATCGATTATGAAAATCGCATATATTAGAATAAGAATCGCATTATGGATGTATGTATGTTACTTCTGTTCCGAAAACAGGCTTCGCAGAGTAAATACTAAAGTTGTGTCAGAAAAATGACATACTATACACTTACACTAAGGACTGTGTACACTACCGTCGAGTGCAGTGTTTCTCAACCCGGGGTCCGTGGACCCCTAGTGGTCAGTGGTGTAATTGCAGGGGGTCCGTAGGAAAGTTTTAAAAATATTTAAATAATATTATATATATATATATATTTTGGTTAAATTTATCAAAAATATATTCAAATGAGATGTTTTAAAATTAATCAATTTGGTTATTTGCAAATATCACGTTAGCTGAGCTGACGATCGTTCATTGTTGGATTTATTTGAAATTTATTTACAAATGAAATAATTTGAGATAATTTGCAAAAACCTGTGAGTGGTAGACTAGTTCGTGTTGTATTGATGGACAAAAATAAACAAAGGATAATTCAGAGAGTCAAATTAAATCAACAATAAAATGTAAAAAATAAAATCTTTAAATGTTTTCATTCAATTTTAATGTTAATATTATTAATGTTAAATATTAATAAAATAAAGCAACATAGTAGAAATGACTGTTTAATATATAGCCTATAATTGTTATGTGCTAGGGGTCCAAAGCTCACAAAAGGTTGAGAACCAGTGGTTTAGTGTATGAATTTTAGAAAGGTAATATCGTCTCAAATAATCGGTCAACTAATTGATTATGAAAAATAATCGTTAGTTGCACCCCTTCAAACCAGGAGCCCCACATAATAGTTAACTGAAATTCAAGATAATTTGATTAAACAGGTGGAAATAGGTTTGGCTCCTACATGGTTGGAATGAAAACTTGCACCCACACTGGCCTTTTGCAGATAAGATCGAATATCTCTTACATAATCTAAATGGGCCACACTCGGGAGCTACCTGAGTAAGTATTGACAGAAATTTTGGACTGAATTCAGAGACTCTGAATACAGCCCAATAAGGCAATGCTTTCTGGTTAACTGTCAGTTTCTAGTGTTATTGCCACATTACTCACTGTGTTGGTGGTGATGGTTGTTGTGTTGCTGTCGCTGTTTGCAGGGTCACTGTGTGTCTGTGTGGCTGTGTAGATAGTCAGGGTGTGTTCAGGTACTCGGCTCTGTCCTGTGTAGTCCTGTGTGGGCAGGGTGTGGGGTGTGGTGAATTCTCCTGGGATACCATTCTGTGGGGGAGGAGGAAACTGCGCTGGGGTGTAGGACTGAGCCATCGCGTCCACCGGATTGGTCGCCTCTTGGTTACCCTGGAAAAATAAGGAAAAATCAACAATGAAGGCAGGGACTGTTAGGTTGGTTGGAGTGATAGTGCAGGAGAAAAACTAGAGAACAACCACTGGTGTTTATTCAGAAGCGCCAGTAGCACTTATGGATGTTAGTGAGATTTGGGTTTTTAAGGTTAGTCAAGTCCTGAAGAACTGACGAAGCCAATCGGTGACGAAGCGGAACATCTTAACATCTCTAGACCTCTGCATTTCTCGCAAAACTCTCTTTGGTCTCAGACTGTTCAAAGAGCACAACAAAAAAGTAGCTCGGATAGATGGTGAGGTTCAATGCACTAACTTTTCAAACTTGGCTAGGCTAAGGCGTCCCTAAAGCAGCGATGTCCTGTGCTTTAAAAGAAAGCAGTGATCAGAGCAAATCTCACTGACAATTAGCAGCAGCCTTGATCAGAAGTTAAAAAAAAAAAAAAAACAGTTTCTGAAGAAGAGCAGAGCTCAATGGATTTACAGCATAGGGAATCTCATTAGCTTTTAGGAGAGCTTTTAGATGAGATTACCTCACTGACTCTCCAAGTGTTGGCTTTGATTCTTATGAGATTGTTTGATCATCTCAGCAGCTGGTCGACTGTGAAACGGACTTCTGATACAATGTCTACTGTGTCTTCTCCACCTTCTGATCTTTCTCCCCTTTCCCCTTCCATTCCCTCTCTCTCTCTCTCTCTCTCTCTCTCTCTCTATATATATATCTTAGAAGTAGATGATGGATGATATGATATACACTGGCCCTGTGCTTCTGACCCCTGGGTTGAGTGAACACAGTGTTATAGGAAGTGGGGCAAAATGTGAACACTGTACATGACTTGTGATATTGAAATAATGGATGTTTTCCAGTGATCCATTCACATTGTGAAGTCAGGCAAAGGCCAATACAGGGAGGGTATGCTATCGTTTTACCATACACACACACACACACACACACGAACACACACGCACACACACACACTTAGATCCCTGAGATACTATGTGTTGATGGAGTGATAACACCACATGATGGGGATGCACACGAGCTCTTAACATTCCTTGAACAAGATGGGAGGGTGGTGAGACATTATCGCCACACAATCTAATAACACGTTCCATGCATCTCTTAAATCTAATTTCTGGATCCACACCGGCCGAGACGGACGTGTAATTCTTTCAAGCAGTTCACAGCTGGTGAGGAACAAGAACACATACAATAAATAGATAAATTTGCCTCCATTTCCTTCCAGAGAGAGTGTGAAGGGAGACACAGTGGTGAGAAGGGTGGGAGGGATAAATGCATTTTAATCTCTCTTCTCTTCATCATGTTTGTAGCTGCTTCCTTTCTCTTTCCTGGGAGTGTTGATGTTGAGAATACCAACTCGTTAACTCGTAAATGTGCCTTTGAAAAAAATAAAATAAATTGTTTGCACACACTCATTGGGTTTCTTATCAATTTGACACTTGCATACAGGGATTTTGGCAGGAATGCAAGTAAACCAATTTTCGAATTTTGTTGTTGATCAGTTCAAAACAAACAAACAAATAAAGAAAGGAATCATAAGAAAGTGGCAGTTACCTCAATCAAAAAGAATAAATAGCCAACTGAGGTACGGCATTTTGTGAAAACAATATGTTTTAAACATATTATTATCAATGCAAATATTCTCAAATCTATACCACTTTTTATTTTTGTTTCATAATGATGGAAAATGTATTCCTTCATACCACACTGTGGCAGTAAAGAAGAACTCAAACAGCCCAAGAACATACTAAGAACAAACTTACTCTTCCACCTTTCCTGTTTTCGCTCACCGTCAACTTCCTTTCAATGTTTTTATAGGTCGCTACACTGGGTGATGCAATTAAGCATTTGGAGGCTATCATACAAATAACAGAAGATCAGTAGATGCGCATCTATTCAATTCCCAAGCACACTGTACAACATGAGCACATGCTCCCTACTGCATTTGTTTCAGGTCTTGGTATGGTAATAGTGTACTTCTCGCAAATTCGCTCTGGTCAAAGGCATGAGGCAGGTGGCCATGTTGACAGCTGAAATCTAAGGTCTATTGACAAGGCACACATAAGCAAAATACCACAGCTCACCCTGATCAACATCCAGAGAAAGTGGGTGCATACAGCAATCTGAATAGCACACTACTGAACTCATATGAACCCGCCCCAAGTTCAACATTCTTATCAGATTCGCAGAATCCCTCACTTTCGTCTTTATCACACTCTGTTCATCTATCTGACTGCATTCTTTGCACGCTTCCAGCTTTCAGTGTCCCATGATCTCTCATGACATATTCTCTGTCTCAGTGCTTGACATTAGTTTCCCTCTTGTAATCACTTCCTATGTCTTTCTGGCCTCATACGCTTTCATGGAGCATGATTTTGCAGTCTTTCCTCATTGTCTCCACTATGCCATCCCATAACTCTTGCATTGAGGTCAATCAGCAGCAGTCACAACATCTCTTCTGTGTGTTTAACTTTCATTTCAACCCTTCTCTGAAGCCACAAAAGAGAGGAAGGTGGCTTGTGTATATATGGTGGTTAACATTTTTCAGACTTCTCAACAAACCACAAAGCAGTTCTTCACAAAATACCAGTGTGTGCTTTCAAACCCCAATGTTAATAGAAAAATGGCCTGAAGGAAAACTCGTCAGACAAATGTGAATCATCGAGGGCTTTCTTGTCAAAGACCTCATATCTATGATGTGGATGACAAACTCTTTTCCCCAATGGGGATGGACTGGCTGTGAAAAGGGTCTGAATATCTGACAAGTCGTAGAGCTCATGTTGCATTTACCCATTCCCAATACACGAAAGTGGCCCGTTGACCATACTTCCTCAACATGTTTTTCTTTCAGCATATTAAAGAAAGCAAAGTATGCATCTTGCTCTATGTACTCAAACAAACAAACAAAAAAAATGCTTGCCAGTGGGATGGAATTCTTATGGGTATGTCTTTTGTACCTTTAGTTAGAGGTGCATAATTTTAGAGGAACACCATTATAGTACATAATTGGATCATAAGGACAACTACTGTACCTTTGAGGATACATTTAGATTGGTATACCTTGGGGAACACAATGCACCTCTACATCACCTTTTATTCTGACAGTGCAGGGTTTGCAGAGTGAATAATAATTAGTTCTGAACTTCTCTTCTTTTTTGACTTATTCAGTGGACTAGTCCTGTTTTTAGTTTTCGGATACAATTAAAATAAATAAAAAGGAGTCAAGGGACCTGCACTATCACTGCCTTACCATTATCCAGGTGGATGCTACTCACAGGTTATGGTTGAGGAGATTTCCCCCAAAACCAATGTAAAGCGCATTGAGTGCCTAGAAAAGCATTGTATAAATCTAAGGAATTATTATTAATATTATTATTATAGGGTACTAAACTATACCTTTATTTGCCACTTAAGTGGTACTGCCAAGGGTATATCTGTTGTAATGATAATGAGTCTTTATTTATCACGTATACATATGCACAGTGAAATTCTTTTCTTCGCATACCCCATCATTTTAGGAAGTTGTGGTCAGAGCACAGGGTCTGCCATGATACAGTGCCCCCGGAGCAGAGAGGGTTAAGGGCCTTGCTCAAGGACCCAACAGTGGTAGCTTGACAGTGCTGGGGCTTAAACCCCCGACCTTCCAATCAGTAACCCAGAGCATTAACCGCCAAGCCACCACTGCCACTATTTACTTTCTTGCCTGGAAGGGTGCATGTACTGCGGTTCAATGACAAACCCTTAATCACTTTCAATCTTATTTCCAAGTGAAAAGAAAGGATGGAGGATACCACCCCAGCAATAACAAAAACGTTTTTGTTGTTCTACCTTTTTAATAAGTGTATACCCATTGCATCACCACCATGCAGCATTTTAAAGAACCACAAATACTAAAATACCACGAAAAATATACACTAGTGTGACCTCCATGGTTATTTGCACATTCATTCATCTGTCCCTCAGCATTCTTTAGCGTTGTTGTATGTTGTAGACCAATTCCAACTCAGTTATTAATGCAGTTGTTGTTATCGTGATCATCAGTGTGACCACCCATCTGAGTGGGTTTATGTCTGACAGGTGGCTCCTTGAGAGGTGATTTGCCTAACCCATCGATGGGAAAGCTATTTGATCGAGTAAAACTCCACCTCCATGTATGAGACCGCAGGGAATGCCCTCTCCCAAATAAACATCGATCCCATCTCGCTCTCGCTCTTTCACTCTCCATTATCCCTCTTCTCTCGCTTTCACACAGATACACATTATCTTCCCTCTCATGTTCATCCTATCACTCTGTTTTTCTCTCCCTTGGACCTTACTTTCTCCCTCTTGCTCTGAAGATTTAGCTGTTTGGGGGGATGCCTTGCTCCTGTCTCAAGTTAGCAGGCATTAGTAGAGTGGGCGGTTACACGCTCTGAGATCAAACGTCTCTCCAAGTTTTCAGCGGTGCTTATAAACACTGCTTTATCATGCCGTTTCAGCTTAAACCGCCTGCGGAGATGGAAAGTCTTGATTTGTTAGTAAAATCGTATACACTGTGAGCCATATCCCGAGTTGAGTTACTTGCACATAGTAAGGATTTTATACTGAAATTGCACATGTTGGTATACAGACCTCATACATAAATAAGCGCTATTCAGAGAATTGCATGTGCTTTTGCTTATTTGGGGCCAAAAAGGGAGTTGGATGAAAACAGAGGTGTGTCTCCATTTCATGTGATCCTGACCTTGGTGCACAAGGAACAGATTTTAATCAGAGACAATAATTATCATATTAACCAAATTTTGATAGCACATTCACCTGTAAAATAGATTACATTATACCTAGGTGTATCACAACATGTAGCTGACCGAAAGGCTATGGTAACACAAATAACTTACTCCTTACAACCGCGGTGAGCAGAAAAGCACCTCAGAGTGCACAACATGCTAAGCCTTGAGATGGTAGGTTTGCGAAACCTATTTCAGTAACTCCTGTTCTAGGTTTTAAACTCAAGTGGAAACCATGAATTTATAAAGAATAAAGAGCAGAAGGGACTCTCTTGGGTAGAAGTGGCAGCAGAAAGGCCAAAGGTCAGGTGACCACAGGAGGAAAATGAAACAAAGTTTAAAAATGCTAACGAAGAGTCAGAGTGGTTTAAACGGTACAGTGCTATTGGGGGTAAATAGAGCTCTGAGTTTCAGGAAGAGGAAGAGAAGTTAGATATGGAGAGAAAGAGAAATAGAGAGTCCCAAAGTCCCAAATTTCATGCATATTTAAGCTGGGGTTCATCAGTTCCTCGCCAAAAAATAACACTAGCTGAAAAAGCTTTTATCTCCCTTCTTTCCTTTCCTTTCTCCTTCCTATCAATGCCATGGTATCGTGGAATCTAAAGCCATTTTCATAGTTGATTTTTTCCTCACAGAAACTTCTGAACATTTCTTGAAGTGTGGAATGCGTTTGTGATTTTTGTGTTTGCTCTTTAAAAAATTTTGGCTGGTGGGGGGAGGGGGGATGTGTGTGTGTGTGTGGGGGGGGGGGTGTGCTCACATTTGAGAATGGCTCCTTGTTTGCAGGTATTCCTTCACATTGCATCCGTAAATTGCTGTTCTACACCACATTAATTTAGGTACCACCAGAAAAGAGTACGAAGTGGCAAGAGGAAGGACCTAGAGCCTGCCACATGCGCAAAAGTGATGTATGGAATTGCACAATAGGTCCACGGTTTGCAAAAGCACAATTGAGATCACAAGCTCCTGCCCCAAACTCGAATATTTGGGCTAATTGTGAAAACACCCTTATTGCATTATTCGCTTGAGGAACCGAACACTATTCATGACAGCGTCTTTCCACTCTTCCTTCCATCCGTCCCTTGCTGGACTTAATTAGCCAGATCTATTGGACCTGAATACTCTATTTGCTCCCAAGCGCTTGGGTTTGATTATTTACATCTAACTTACTCATTACAGAGAAACACAGCAAGGGTTCAGAGAAAAACGTGTCCTGTTCACAACTCCATCCTTATGGGAGCAAAAGACACAGAGGAGACAAAAGACCTGCTTCCCCTTTAGGGACACTGTTTAAGACATAAAGGGGGCACTGGCTTTGTATCACTGTGTTGATCCCATCAACTACATACAGTGTGTGTGTATGTGTGTGTGTGTGTGTGTGTGTGTGTGTGTGTGTCTAAGAGACAGAATCACACACTTTAGTTCTATGAAGATCTTTATCACTTGCTAAATGAGCCTCTTTCCTGGAAAAAAAGAAAACCCTCCAAATTTCTCACGTCTTTTCTTCACAGAACACACAAATGTAGGAATTTCTTAAAATAAATGTATTAACCTGATGGAGTGTTTTTAAAAATGTAACTTAACTTGTTTAAATCTTGACACTTTTTTTTTTGCAGGTGCAGGTTTTGCTCACGAAATGTGCATGTAGTGTTTATGTGATAATGACTTGTGTGCTCAGTCATAATGTCTCCTCTCTCACACCCTTTAATCGTACACTAATTCCCCTCATGAAGATCTGAACGATACCTCACACTCACCATGGCCCATCAGCCTACTTCTCTAATCACTACACTAGTCCCATTCCCTCATGCTTCTGTTTCTCCCACCAGTGCAGAGAGACAGAGAGAGAGAGAGAGAGAGAGAGAGAGAGAGATAAGAAAGAGAGTGTGAGAGAGAGAGGTACAGAGGGAGAGAGAAATACAGAGATAGAGAGAGAGAGATACAGAGAGAGAGAGAGAGATAGAGGGATACAGAGAGAGATAGAGAGAGATTTACAGAAAGAGAGAGAGATACAGAGGGAGAGAGATACAGAGAGAGAGAGAGAGAGAGATACAGAGAGAGAGAGAGAGAGAGAGAGATGGGGGATATTAAGCGTACTAATGATGTGTGTTCTTCTACTCATTAATAAGGAATCTTATTAAGCGTGATTACGAGCACCGTATGGGTCATAATTCACCAAAGCATAGGAAAAACGAGTACACGGCTTAGGAGAGCATCTAAATGAATGAAGGGAGAGCGGTTAAATAAACAGAAGGAGAGCTGGATGCTGATTGGTCAGAAGGTGTTGATTAGTTTTCTCTAACAGCAGCTCTGACAGTAGTGCACCGACAAATCACAGGTTTATATTAATGCAGTTGTTCTAATACGTTATCATTTCTATAGGAACAGCTTTTCAGAGCTTTGTGTGAGTGTGTGTGTGTGTGTGTGTGTCTGTGTGTGTGTGTGTGTGTGTGTGTGTGTGTCTGTGCATGAGAGAATGTCAATACTCCAAGTTCATCAATGACTCCCTCTCACTCTCCCTGTTTTTCTTTCTTACTCCGTTTCTTTGTTTACTTTACTATATCTTTACGTTACTATATCTTTACTTTACTATATCTTTACTTTACTATATCTTTTCTTTGTTTATGTTACTATAACTTTACTTTCTTTATGTTATTATATTTTTTTTCTTTATTTACATTACATCTTTACTGTATCTTTACTTTATTTACGTTACTATATCTTTACTTTGTTTATTTACTATAACTTTACTTTATACTTTACTTTATACTTTACTATATATTTACTATATCTTTACTATATGTTTGCTTTGTTTACTTTACTATATCACTTTACAATTTCTTTCTTTCTTTTCATCCTTGCCCACTTTTCCCTAATGTTTCCTTTTTCTTTTATCTCTCACTCTCTCTTTCTCCTTCTCTTCCAGAACTAACCGCATCTTATGCAAATTTTGAAAAAAAAAAAATCCCAGAATTCATGTAGCATGATTTGACACCGTGGGACGTGAAATGAAAGATGTTCTGAACTGCGAACACTCGTCTGATTCTGGAATTTTAACTTTGAATGATGAAGATCTTGGAAATTTCGGAAAACCATCTAGACGATATTAGAGAAACGAGGAATCCTGTAAAACGAAATGATTTCGGATAAAGACCGGACATTTAGAATCTTTTCCTCATCTTTACTCTGCATCATTTCTGATGGACACACACACACACACACACACACACGGCAGAGTAAAGTGAAGAAGGTTGGAAAGAAAGAATTGGAGAACCCAGCTGATCTGCCCTACATTGTAAAAAAGAAGAAAGCAGTGACGGAGGTGTAGGAAGGGGAGTATTGTCCAGTGGTCTAGCTGACGTGTGTGTGTGTGTGTGTTTCGATCGCTGGCCCTTGAGATCTAATGAACGTCCGAAGTAGAAAATGACTCACTGAAAAGCAATTGACTGACCCCCATCATTCCTCACGCATGCACTGACCCGTGAATATTTCATTATGGAGGAGAGGCGTGTGGAGCATACCGATGCGGGAGGGAGACTGGGGTGGGGTGAGTGAGGTGGGGTGCGGTGGTCAACTGTCAGGAGCTTCTCTTGACCTGGTTTCTCTTCCTTGCCTGTTTTAACTCTATATTCTCGCTGTGTGGCATGATGGGTATAATAAAGATTATACTGTAGGTGTGGACAGTAGACTATTTGGGGTAAAGAATGATGAATAGGAGGACAAAATGGCCGTTCCCATATATGTGAATCATCTCACAATTAAAGGGGTGTCTGAACCAGAAGGAAAGGATGAGAGGAAATTGAATGCTCAGTGCTGAACATGAGCAGTGGACTTCTGATCAAGAGTTCTTCTGTATAAAGAATTGCCCGACCACTACCCTCACCCTCAACCTCACCTCCCTACACCAACCCCCACCTCCACCCCCCAGTCCACCAGTAAAAAAAAAGTGACCAGCCCTGAGGAAATTCTGAGCAGTGACCCTGACATGGTGCTGTGTGAACTGACTGCTGACGATCACCACTATCACCTGTCGTGGCCTGATTTTCAGTGGCAGTTGGAGGGGATCCTGGTTCCTTCCAAGGTTTCTTCCTCCTTAGCTTGATCTCATAAATCTCATCTTCACTTCAGACCTTGTTTTCTCAGACAGTTCATGCTTCATTCAGAAATATTGAACTGTATCATTCCAGGAATACAACGTTCCTGAAAACATTCTGTCCGATTACAGAACAGATGGACAATAAACACAAAATGTTCCTGGTAAGACATGAAGAGAACATTGGTGTTACAATTCCTACAGCTGTGTTGTAGGAATGTTTATGAACATTGTGAAAGCACCCAGAAAAACTGAAACGTTTTCGCTGTTACACAGACACTGTAGAGTTTATTCTCACTGTAAGTAAGAAATAACACACTCCATGTAGTGCTGTTAGAGGAACCTAATCAACAACAGGGTGGTGTGATGACTCTGAGCTACTGTTACCACCATGATGTTACTATTTTCCTAAAACTGCACATTCCCAAGTGTTGAATACTGCATCCTTCCTTCCTCTTACCCTAACCATTATATATCTGCAATTTCGAAGGTGTGCTGGACTCACACGTACAGACAGATAGAGACAGACATAGAGAGAGGTAGACAGAGCGACAGATGAAGACTATCAGCAGGAAATAAGGCATCCGTGTGTCGCTCGACACCCCGGCAAGTACTTTCGCACTTTTCCTCTCCAAACTTTTCCCCTGCCTGCACTACGGAGGTGTTCATGTGCACAGAGCCTTGAGGAATAAACGCTATTCCGGCTGCTCTGGGTTTTCACTCTCGCTCTCCCGACACTCACTGAGACTGCCTCCAGCTCCGGCCTGCAGTCCCGTCAGCGCAGGGGTTTATGCCAGGAAAATGAAGTGTGTCACAGCTCAGTAGCCTATAGGAGCTAATGGAGGAGGGTTTTTGCACAACACACACACACACACACACACACACACACACACACACACACACACACACACAGACACACACACACACACACACACACACACAGACACATAGCTATTAGCAAAATGTCTCCACACGTTATGCTCAGAAAGGGCTTTATGGCTTAAAGAAAGGAAAAGTTCATTTCCTCCGGGGTTTGAAACGCACGACATGCGATCGCATAAAACTCGACACTCTATCCTAAACATCTGTGTGTGCCGTCTGTGTGGTATAGCGAGGAGTCGAACCGAGAGCCTCCAGGGGAGGATGGAGGGAGGGAGGGAGGGAGGGAGGGACGGGAGAGAGAGAGAGAGACAGAGATTTTAATATTATGAAAAAGTGGATCACTAACACTAGATGTGATAGAATATAACATTAAGAATAACCCTAGCTTATGTTTTTTTTTCCCTTTCTGCGTGTGTATTATCTTTAAAATATATTTCTGCATAGATTTATATATTTATTACTAAAAAAACCCCCATGTTTAATAATACGTTTCATCATTTTTAACTGATTAAACTGAAAGGAAATCTAAACGCATTACTATTCATGTAGCTCTCTACAACAATGCTACAGTGAATGAATTGAAAATCAACACATCTGTCCAAAAACTGCATCCAGATGTTGACTATTTTCCTATAAGAGCACATCCGGATGTCTTTTGTTCCTCTTACGCCACTGCAGTTTCCCGCCGATGGTGTCTGCTAAACAAGTCGGCTCCAATTCTTTCTGATCACCGGTCTCGCTTTTTTTTCCTCACGTAAAAATGCAGCTTGTCACATTATAGAGAAACCACAAACCGTAACCTCCTAACTCCGTCCTGAAGATAGACACTTAGATCGCTTTATGAATCCCAGAGGGACATTCAGACCTTACAGCAGCAGCAGAAAAAGAACAGTTTGCGGTAAGAAATAATCAAGAGTAATACAATTGAAACAAAAAACATACTCAAGTAGATACACTGAGCAGACCATTTGCAATAAGTGGTATAGTGCAGTTATACTGTACAGTGAGTTATCAGCAGCACCATAAACAGAATACCATCAAGTGCAACGATGCAAACGGACGTCTGAGGAACTTATTCAAGGAATAGGCTCTAATGGACAATAATGTCCTGCCGCAGTGATGAACTGGTGTACAGGGTGATTGCTGTCAGTAAAAACAACCCCCTGTACTGTTCCTTGCTACAGCGGAGCTGACTGGGTCTGTTGCTGAATGTGCTCTGCTGTTTCACGCATAAGTCATGGAGGTGATGCAACACGTCATCCAGCATGGATAACAGATTGCTTAGTGTCCTCCTTTCCACAACCACATCAAAATTGTCCAGGGAGCATCCCAGGACCGAGCCAGGCGTCGTTATCAGTTTGTTGCTCTCAAAAAACTTAAAGTTACAGCTGTACCTCTGACCGTTACAAAGCGCTGACACTGGAGGTGCCTTAAATAAACATTACATAAGCACCTCTTTTTACAGAAAACGCATCTAGTGACCATATCAACAATTGCAAGTTTGTTTTTTTAATCCTATAGCTGTTGCTATAGAAACGATAACGTATTAGAACAAGCACATTAATATAAACCTGCGATTTGCAGGAGAAAACAAATCAACACCTCCTGACCAAACGGCATCCGGAATTCGACAGCGTTCTGGTGTAAACTAATTGAAAATCCTTGATGATGGTTTCGCACCATATATAGGTTGAGAGTGTTTATGGAGCGAGAGATGAGACAGAAATTATAGAGGAGATAAAAAGAAAAAAGGGGAATAGAAAGAATGCTAAGGAAAGGAGAGGAAAAGGATGTAAAGAACCCAAACCCAGAACAACACACTAACAGACATGAGCTGCCCCTGTGTCCATGCACTAATCCACTCTGATGTCAGTGTGTGTTGGATGGCTTACGACGAGGATGAGCGCTGATCTTCTCCTAACGCAGCAGAGCCTCAATCACTGCGCCGGTTTTTACTGATCCACGCTCTCACATTCGCACATGCAGCCAAACACACGCCATCTCTGCTGGATCTATCAGCACATGAAATTATAATAACCCCCCGAAACGCTCCAGCGACTCGTGGACGGTGTGAAATGTTTTGGCTGACAAGAGACACAGAGAGAGAAGTGCTGCCAAATCCGCCTCCCGCGGTGCCTGTGGCGAAAAGCAAAACACTGCGGTTTGTTTATGCCGTAGAGGTGCAGACTGTTTTCCGCAAATGAACACACACTGCTTGAGCTGTTATTCAAGGTTTATCGCACACACACTCATACTCACACACACAAACACACATCTTCTTCATGTCCACAGGAAACGCTCTCACATTCGCACCAAAAAAATGCTGACTTACACAGAAAACGCTTCCACATTCACACAAATTCACGTTGAAATAAAATGCTCTCAGAGTTACAACAACGCTCCTGCATTCAAATAAAATGCTCTTGCATTTACACAAAACATTCACATGTTGATCACGCAAGACGACCTTAGATCCGCGAAATGTTTTCACGTTCTCACAAAACGCGCTGGAATGCACACAAAGCATTCTCACGTTCACCCAGAATGCTCTGGCATTCGCATACACTGGGTTTCCGTTTGCAGTGGATGCTCACATCCATATAACTCGCCTTCATGATAACAGACAGCACTTTTCCGGGCACAGCGTGCACTAACGTCTGCACAAAATGCTCTCAAATTTGCAAATAAATTTAGTACATTTACACGAAAGAATCTTACTTTTACTGAAAAAAACTGTTCTTGCATTCAAATAATATGCTATAACAGAGAAAATGCTTTAGCACTCGTGATTTACATTATATTTTACGCTCACATAATACACTTCCAGATACATAAAAAAAGCACTTGCATTCACACAAAATGCTCACACATACAGTACACACTGAATTCTCTGGCTTTCACAGTAAATATTTTTACATTTATAGAAAACTGTATCGCTTATGTTTACATTCACACAAACTGCTTTCACATTCACAATGAATACGTTTACATTCACACAAACTGCTTTCACATTCACAATGACTACGTTTACATTCACACAACCCGCTCTCACATTCACAATGAATACGTTTACATTCACACAAACCGCTGTCACATTCACAATGACTACGTTTACATTCACACAAACCGCTCACACATTCACAATGAATACGTTTACATTCACACAAACCGCTTTCACATTCACAATGAGTACGTTTACATTCACACAAACCGCTTTCACATTCACAATGAGTACGTTTACATTCACACAAACCGCTTTCACATTCACAATGAATATGTTTACATTCACACAAACCGCTCTCACATTCACAATGAATACGTTTACATTCACACAAACCGCTTTCACATTCACAATGAATACGTTTACATTC
The DNA here is from genome assembly GCF_023375685.1 of Ictalurus furcatus. NCBI lineage: Eukaryota > Metazoa > Chordata > Actinopteri > Siluriformes > Ictaluridae > Ictalurus > Ictalurus furcatus. The sequence goes on from NC_071266.1 coordinate 27,656,299, forward strand.
ACACAAACCGCTCTCACATTCACAATGAATACGTTTACATTCACACAAACCGCTCTCACATTCACAATGAATACGTTTACATTCACACAAACCGCTCTCACATTCACAATGAATACGTTTACATTCACACAAACCGCTCACACATTCACAATGAATACGTTTACATTCACACAAACCGCTTTCACATTCACAATGAATACGTTTACATTCACACAAACCGCTCTCACATTCACGATGAATACGTTTACATTCACACAAACCGCTCTCACATTCACGATGAATACGTTTACATTCACACAAACCGCTCTCACATTCACGATGAATACGTTTACATTCACACAAACCGCTTTCACATTCACGATGAATACGTTTACATTCACACAAACCGCTTTCACATTCACGATGAATACGTTTACATTCACACAAACCGCTCTCACATTCACAATGAATACGTTTACATTCACACAAACCGCTTTCACATTCACAATGAATACGTTTACATTCACACAAACCGCTCTCACATTCACAATGAATACGTTTACATTCACACAAACCGCTCACACATTCACAATGAATACGTTTACATTCACACAAACCGCTCTCACATTCACAATGAGTACGTTTACATTCACACAAACCGCTTTCACATTCACGATGAATACGTTTACATTCACACAAACCGCTTTCACATTCACGATGAATACGTTTACATTCACACAAACCGCTTTCACATTCACGATGAATACGTTTACATTCACACAAACCGCTTTCACATTCACGATGAATACGTTTACATTCACACAAACCGCTCTCACATTCACAATGAATACGTTTACATTCACACAAACCGCTCTCACATTCACAATGAATACGTTTACATTCACACAAACCGCTCTCACATTCACGATGAATACGTTTACATTCACACAAACCGCTCTCACATTCACGATGAATACGTTTACATTCACACAAACCGCTCTCACATTCACGATGAATACGTTTACATTCACACAAACCGCTCTCACATTCACGATGAATACGTTTACATTCACACAAACCGCTCTCACATTCACAATGAATACGTTTACATTCACACAAACCGCTCTCACATTCACAAGGAATACGTTTACATTCACACAAACCGCTCTCACATTCACAATGAATACGTTTACATTCACACAAACCGCTCTCACATTCACAATGAATACGTTTACATTCACACAAACCGCTCTCACATTCACAATGAATATGTTTACATTCACACAACCCGCTCTCACATTCACAATGAATATGTTTACATTCACACAACCCACTTTCACATTCACAATGAATACGTTTACATTCACACAACCCGCTCTCACAGTCCCAGAAATTATTCTTGCATTCAGTGTTCGTCATTGATTTATTCATTCAAAACTTGAAAATGTCTTACGTACTCTTCTGTATGCGGGCCAAGAAGCTGACCAAGATACTTCTGAATGAGTGTAAAGTACAGGATTGAGGACACAGGGTATGCGTGTTTGTGTGTGTATTTCTAGTTTCTGCTATACTTCAGTAACAATGGACATTAAGATTTCCTTTATGCAACTTTATTTATGTGAACATTAGCATGAACACATCATCATCACTGTTTTTTGTTTGTTTTTCTTGTTTATCTTTTGCTTGTTTGTTTTTGCTTTCTGTCTTTCTTTTGAACTTGATTATTCCTTTGTTTATTTATGTTTAATGATGCATATGAAGTAAAAGCATTGTCATTAGTTTGAAAGAGAGGAAGAGAAAGAGTTCGGAAGAAAGGCAGAAACCGTGAGATGCGCATCTATAGAAAAGCGGAGGGAGATATCTACAGTAGATGAAGAGAAGAAGGGAATGAGTGAGACAATAAAAGAGAGAGCAGTTAAGGAGGGAGGGATGGTGCTGCTCTCTGTCTATCTACTTGTTGGTCAGTAGGAAGTGTTCAGTGCAGAAAAATTGCCTTTTTGGCAGCGCATCATTTTCCCCCGATCGATATCAATAAGGCGTTGTGATTACGCCTGATGGAGACGGAAGCCTGCACTCACTCACACAAACATGCACACAAGCACACACACACACACACACACACACACACACAAAAACACACACACAATGCATCCTGCTCTCACACTTTCCTGGAACTGGAACGCTGTTTGTGCTTCTTCCTCTGAGCTTCATTGGAGCTCCAGGTGCCTGTTCTTGAGGGATTCTGGGAAAAGGCTTTTAACCCCATCAGATTCTGGAGACAGCAGAATGACCAACGCATGATTAAAGAGTTTTTACGTTTTTATTAAAATGTTTATGGAAAAGTCACTTATTGGTTGTTAGTAGGGTTGTAGTCAAGCAAGACCATCATTGTCAAGTCCAAGACCAGGACTAGTAAGTAAGTAAGCAAAATTTATTTATATAGCACGTTTCACACAGCAAAGCTGACCAGCTGAGATGGGGTCAATTCCAAGTTTGAAAGGGGTAGAGGCCAAGTGAAGATCAAGTTCAATGAAAGCAGTTACATCACTGGAAAGTTATTTGGGACGCCGTTGTGACCAATACGGTCTGGTCTGGTTACGTCTTTGCTGAAAAGCAAAGCCTCCTATCTTTTCTTTCCCTTCCTTGCTTTTTGTGTCTCAGCACTTCTGAAACGTGTCCATTAAGCATGACATGTTCCTGGCCAGGGTTCAGCGGGCACTCAGGGTTTGAAGGATCTTGGCAGATTTTGGCTTAAATGAGGAAAACATTACTGTAGTCAAGAAGAATCAATCAGAGCTTTCCAGCATAATGCGATTCTACTCACAAAGAAGTGAGGGGTAATATCTGTAAACAGCAGTCTACTAAGAGAGAGAGAGAGAGAGAGAGATAAGGAGAATTAAAGAAATTTAAGGCAACGGAAAAACAATTAATGTACAGAAAATTATTAAAAACGGCCATAGGAAAGTAGAGAGACTCGAACAGGCAAAATTATTAACTAGGATTAGCTGAGTAAATCAGGTTGAGAAAGAGGAGGACATCAGACCTCTCTGCAATCAGCACACTCAGCAGAATCTAGTGTATTGTTATTGATCCAGTGACTGACACACACACACACACACACACACACACACACACACACACACACAGGTACAGACATTTTGTACAATTCTATTTTAAGGTAATAAAATTATATTATTACGCTCTAAAAATGGAAGATGCACAGACTGTAGGCACTAAGGCACAAACAAATGCTCCAGTGTCTGATTTAGAGGAGATGGATAAAACATAAGAAACACATTACAGTGAGTTTCTGGTGCTAAGTTTACACTGTTATCAGCTTAGACCCTCCAGTGTAGAGTGTTGAGAGTCAAACGTGGTTAAAACCGAGTGTAGTGTCGAGTGTTGAATATTGAGAGTATAGTGTAGTGTTGAGATTTGAGTGTGGACAGTCGAATGTCAAATGACAAGAATTGAGGTTAGAGTGTAGATAGTCGAGGGTAGACTATCAAGAGTTGAATGCTGAGAGTTGAGTGTAAAGTCTAGAGTGTTGAGAGTCGAGGGTAGACTGTCAGAGTTGAGTGTTGAGAGTCGAGTATTGAGTGTAGACTGTCAGAGTTGAGTGATGAGAGTCGAGTGTTGAGAGTCAAGTGTAGACTGAGGCTGTATTCCTGTGGAGGCTGAAGTAGTTTGGACTAAACCCAAAAACCCTCACCAGTTTCTTACTGTTGTACCATAGAGAGCATCCTGACTGGGTGCATCACTGTATGGTATGGCGGTTGCTCCACATACAGCTGCAAGGCTCTCCAGAGAGTGGTGAAAATGGCAGAACTCTTCATAGGCAACAGACTTTCAGCTGATCAATCAACTAGTCATGGATAAACTGGCTAAAGAACCGTTTTAGTCTTGTAAACAGCCTCCAGACAGGTCATCTGCATCTCAAATGTCACCAAGCTACTTGACGCAGCTTGTACTTGTTTTTCCTTCTGCTTCCCCCTCTACCACATGGAATCTTTACATTTGGACACTTTACACTTTAGTGCAACAATCTGTGCTGTGTTTTTCTTTCATATATTGTACTTTGTTACTGTACTTATTGTACTTGTCTAGGCTCTTGCCTTGTGTGTATGCATATGTCTGTGTGTGTGTATGTGTGTGTATGTGTGTCTCATGTTCTGTTACATGAGTGGACAAAGTAAACACCTGCAAGTTTCTTGGCGTATACATGACAGAGGCCCTCTCCTGGAGTCTCAACACCACCTGCCTAGAGAAGAAGGCCCAGCAGTATCTCCACTTCCTGTGGAGGCTGAAGAGAGCCACCCCCCCGACTCATCCTCACCATCTTCTACAGAGGGACATTAGAGAGCGTCCTGACCAGCTGCCTCACCGTGTGTTACGGGAACTGTACAGTCCCTGACCACAAGACCCTTCAGAGATTGTGAGAACAGCTGAAATGATCATTGGGGTCTCTCAACTGACCATCGACACCTCATACAACACCCACCACTTCATCCACAAAGCCACCAGTATTGCAGATGACCCCTCTCACCCCTCTTATGGATACTTCATCCTCCTGCAATCTGGCAGAAGATTCAGGAGGATCCGTGCCACCACCAGCAGACTCCGCAACAGTTTCTTCCCTGAGGCAGTCAGATTACTCAACACTCTGCTGCCTCCCAACGTTCACCTGGGCTAGTCAAACACCTAACATAGTAATACTCAGTAACACTGCACACCTGCACCATACAAAGCTGCATCTGACACTTTATGGAACCCTAAACCTATTGCTGCTACAGATATACCTATTGCTGCTACATTACCAATCGTTCCAATGCATACAAGCACTGGCTTGTTTGACTGTCAAGAGTCAAGAGTTGAGTGTTAAGAGTTGAGTTTAGAGAGTTGAATGTAGAGTGTTGATAGTTGCGTTTCAAGAGTCGAGTGCTGAATAATTGAATAGTGAAAGTATAGTGTAGTGTTGAGAGTTGAATTTTGTGAGTCGAGAGTTGAGTAGTGAGAGTATAATGTAGCGTTGAGAGTCGAGCATAGAGTGTCATGAGTTAAGTGTTGAGTAGTGTCGAGAGTGTAGTGTTGTGTCCGCATACTTTTGGCCATATGTTAAATATGTTTTGTATTGGTTTGACCCTAACGTATACATCCTGTTTAACATCTTGCACATGATCACAGCATGTACCCTTTACATGTCCTGAAAAGACATATCAGTACTGCTACAATGGATGTACTGTAGATGTCACATTATCATCTGATTTTCGGAGTGGCCCATGAGATATACTAGGTTAGAAACCTCATGAATGAAGTGTAGATACACATCCATCAATGAACAGAAGAGAGAGATGTAATAAAACCCACTCACTGCTATCATCACTCACTTTATCAGTGCTATGTCAATGACTAAAAGACTGATAGATCTGTTGTTCACAGTCGCCACGGGAACACAAGCCACAGCGTTCAGTCAGAAATCAGGCAACAGACTTTCAATCACCCACAAAGAACATAGCACTGTACACATGGTCTGTGATCAACGTCAGTGACTGCCCTGGTCTTCCACAAGCCTGGAGTGATGCTTTAGGTGAGGTTTACTACAGAAAAATGGAAATCAGTCTTAGTCACCGATTAGTGGTGAATCAGAGTCCGTTTCAGACGTCCTAACCTTTGAATAGAAGGATTTAAGGATAAAAGTATGAATGGGTGGATGGAAACATTCATCTGATTATCCATCCATCTTTTAAGCCTTCCATCTTTTTGCCCATCCTTTCTCCAGGGGTGTTGTATCATGGCTGACCCTGTGCTCTGACCCCAATTTCCTGGCATGCTGGGGTATGCGAAGAAAATAATTTCACTGTGCTGTGATGTATATGTGACAAATAATATCATTATCCATCCATCATTTTATTCAACATGGTTTTATCCATCCATCCATCCATCCATTAATCTACCAACCCATTCATCAACACATCAATTCAGCTTTTTATTCACCCATCCATCTATCTATTCACCCATCCATCCATCATTTTATCTATCCATCCATCACATCCATCTTTTTATCTAACTATCCATGTCCACACCAACATCCCACCCCCAAGAGCATGTCCTATTCTTCCCCTGAGGAGTGTATCCACATGTACAGTACTTCCTGAGGAGTGTGTCCACATGTACAGTCCTCCATGAGGAGTGTGTCCACAAGTACTGTCTCCCTGCAGAGTGTGTCGTGGACACAGATGGCTCAATGCATCATAGAGCTGATGCTGGCATTTTGATTCCCATCTGTCTACTCACGAAACTCTAATTTTCATAGTTGTACAGTGTGTGTGTGTGTGTGTGTGTGTGTGTGTGTGTGTGTGTGTGTGTGTACGCTTGTGTGTGTGCGTGTTCATGTGTAATGCTTCATGTGTTGTGTGTGGGTCGATCCTGAAGGCTGAATAATCTGACAGCAGTAGAATAGAAAAGACAGGCAGTTAGAGTGAGTGCAGCATTTTCTATCTTGTTTCTGCTTCGAGGCTTTTATCGATGGCAGATAACTTTCAATTCTATAAAGCTCACATGTACATGCAGTAGGGTGGTCTTTCATAACCTCATCGTTACAAAAGGACCCCTGAGGACCCTATCCAGGTGAAATAATCTAGCCATGTATCTTATTATCAATCTAGTTTCTGATCCAGTAACTAAATACCAATCTAGCGAACTCTTCAGCTCTTTATATTTAGCTTCTCCATTAACAACACCTCTGTGTAACACTAGCCATCCAGCTAATACCAGCAGACCTTTAGTGCATTGTTTTATTCCTCCACCCATCCATTCTTTTTCACGATCCATCCAACATTTCCTCCTTTTTTTAAACCAGCCAATACATCCATCTCATCATGCTTACATCCATCCATCCATCCATCCTTCCATCCATCCATCCTTTTCTATATCCATTCTGTCATCCTTTTAACTATCCATCTATTCATCCATCCATCCATCCATCACCTATAATCTTTCATTCATACACTCATCCATGCTTTAGCTGCATTTCTATCTAAACACATTTAATTCCACACATTTTACTAAAATAAAAAAATATAAATAATGGTGTGTTTTTATCAGCTCCAGTTCTCAAGCACATCAACAAATCTCACACATGGTTATGCATTCTCTCTCTCTCTCTCTCTCTCTCTCTCTCTCTCTCTCTCATGCTGTGAAGTACATTCGTCCCTCTTCTCACATGCTCCACTGTGTGTTACTTATAGCGAAGCTTGCTAACTCAGCCGCATGCTGACACGCATGCACCTCTGTCACATCACGATTACTGTACAGTCATTAATCTTTCTGCGTTAGCACAACCAGGACACACACTCACTGGGGAAAACAGAATCTTACACTCTGAGTCCCGGGGGAAACACCGCACTGAGTTGATTAGCGTTCTCCGCACTCTCTCTCTCTCTCTCTCACACACACACCTGATTCACATGTGATCGTTAAATAATGAGTGTGATTCAAGTGTAGTCATTAGGTTCTGAGCAGGCCATGCACTGATGACTCAGCATTAATGAATGAATCAGTTGTGTTGAGTGCCTGAAAAATCACACTGTGGATGTTAAACTTCAGGCTCCACACAATACAGATGTTATAAAAACAACAACAACAGCAAATAATTAAACCTTATGAAACAATGCCGTTGAATTCTGGATTCTGATTGGTCAGAATGTGTTGATTAATGTTCTATAATAGCAGCTCTGACAGTAGTGCATTCGTGGGAACTTGTATGGCAGGCGCTCCATGTTAACAGATTAAAAAACAACATGTGCAATCGTTTATATGTGAGAAGACATTGATTTACTGTAACATGTATGGAAGGAGTATCCAGTGTCTGTGTAACGTTCTTCAGGACAGTGGGGTTTACGCTTTTTGCAATTTCTTGGTAACATGACAAGCTACAATTTTTTGTCTTATTAACTTCAAGAGAGAGAGAGAGAGAGAGAGAGAGAAAAGAAAGCGAGGCTGGTGAGGGAATGACTGTTTATATCTGCGTAACGTAAGCGAGAACTCGTTTAAATGTAATTATAAATGGATAATAAGAATGACAGGCTGTTCTCTGATCATATTTTTTATCATTAGCAAATTACTGTGGTATAAAAGAAATAATAATAATTTTTAAAAACGTTATAGGAACATGTGTACCTAAAGATCTCCATTTCTTCATTAAAACACTGGGTTTTTTGTTTGTTTTGTTTTAATGGGGAAAATATAACGTAATTCACTAAACATGCTGGACTATTTTCTATTTTGGATTTCTGAATCTCGACGTGCACAAGCTCAATACAGATATGTAAAAGACGTGATTGGCAGCTAAAACGTGTTTACCGAATGACTCCAAGCAATCTGAAATGACCTGATTTGCCAAAATTGAGATATGCACTGAAAATGTTTCGACAGAGACTGGCCCTGAGAGTCCACCAGTAATTCTGCAGTACTAATTATCACAGTCTCAATGCAGTATAAAGAGATAAAACAGAGTGGGATCTTCATTCTTACACACACACACACACACACACACACACACACACACATGGTTACACCCTCTCACTGCGGTAAAAAAGAGGACAGTATGCTGATGTGGAGCTGTTTTCTGCTCCTGCTGAGGTTTGG